>NC_053492.1:156386395-156516395 GCF_905171775.1 Rana temporaria
GGCGCAAACGGCCCAAAACGTTCGTAATTTGACGAACGATCGAACATACGATGTTCGAGTCGAACATGAGTTCGACTCGAGTACGAAGCTCATCCCTATTGACCACACACTTGGATGAATCATGTCTCAGGGTCTGATGAGGAAGCCACAGCTGATCACTGTGAATTTCTGCAGCTTTCTCATTAGACCCTGAGACAAGACTGGTATACCGTAGCTGGGGTGGGAGAAATTTAGATGGCGGTGTGCCCGATTGTAGTCTTGCCTACTAATCACCTGGATAACCCTGGATAAGATAGCTTTAGGTATATTTGAGTTTGAATTTAACTAGCCTAGAATTTGTATTTCTGTCCTTCAAAGTTCAGAGATTTACATGGACCTGTCAGACACAAGAGCCAGGCTGGTTACCTGTCTTTTTTTCTACTGCTGTTAAGTAGTATAACTTGGTAACCTCCTTGACCACAGCCTTTGATTGGACTACGATGGAGCAGAGGGGATTCATGAGGTCACTACGCACTCTACTTTCTCCTTCCATCAGCATGTTTCTTCCACAACCACTCCTATATATTGAACACCTAATGTACAGCGAGTTACATATAGCCAAGTCAAATTTAGATACTCCAATTGCATTAAATAAAAAATATATAATAATAATAACTGCATTAAGTTTTTTTTATATATGCATGAAGTACAATTTTAAGATGAAATTAGAATCAAAACTCTAGAAAGTTAGAAATATGAAGGATTTAGAACTCCTACATTAGGGTGACCAGACATCACCAGTTTCAGGGGACAGTCCCCGGATTGAGGACACTGTCCCCGGACCAAGTCTGTCACCGGTTTTGTCCCTGGATTGGATTTGAACAGGGGCTGGGGCAAGTTGAAAGACATTCAGTGCAGAATAAAAACAAAATCTGAATTACACACCTCCACTTCGCCGCTCCTACTAGCTTGGGGGGGTGCATTTTTTTCCATTATCTGTGCCCCTTTCTGATGATCATGTGCTGGTTGGAGTGGAGGGAATATTTCTTCAGTTTTGGGTGCATGCCCATTCAGCTCCACTTATGTTCTTCTGCCTTGGCTCAAGTCCCGGCCAGCCACCTGCCTGCCTATCTCCTTGCCTTCCCTGGCGGAGTGATCTTCCTCCGCACCCCACCCAGTAGTAGCCGGGGCCTGGAGAGTAATGCCGCGTACACACGACCGTTTTTCGGGTTCTAAAAAATGAAGTTTTTTTTTAATGTCATTAAAAACGATCGTGTGTGGACTCCAGAGCATTTTTCACGATCTAAAAAATGGCCATTAAAAATGTCGAACATGCTCTATTTTTTCACAACGTTTTTAACATTTTAAAAAATGGTCGTGTGTGGGCTTTAACGACGTGAAAAAACTTGAAAAAAATAGCGTTCGTAATGGAGATAGTACATTCATCATGCTGTAACAGACCTGAAAAGCGTGAATCGTCTTTTACTAACACAAAATCAGCAAAAGCAGCCCCAAGGGTGGTGCCATCCACATGGAACTTCCCCATTATAGTGCTGTTGTACGTCACCGCGCTTTTCTAGAGCATTTTTTTTCACGATCGTGTAGGCAAGGCCGTTTTAATGATTGGGTTGAAAAAAACGTTGTTTTTTCTAGACCCTTAAAAATTTCATTTTTTAGAAGCCGAAAAACGGTCGTGTGTACATGGCATTAGACTTGACAGGCTGTGATGCGGGCGGCGACGGGCAGAGAAACGCTGATTGCCGCCATTACTAGTAAAAAAAAATATGTCCCCGGATTTCATTTAAAAAATCTGGTCACCTTATCCTACATGCATACTACAGCTAAGCACTTATCAGAATTCCTGCTTTGTGTATCAGAGGAATGCCTGGGAGTTCTCTTCATTTTCTACCATATCATCTTCTAATGTCACCGACATAAGGCTTTGTAACTCAGTAGCACAAAATTTGATTCTCACTTTGCAGTTTGAATACCAATAAGATGCACTGGTGAAACAAACATTGCAGTGGGAAAGTCAGTGACAGGATTTAATCTCTGTCATGGAACAGCTAATAGAAGACAGTAGGTTGTCAACAGAAAAGCTTTATGTGTACACCAAGCATGCTGGGATTTCTGATCTCAATGTAACCATAACAATTATAACAGATTTAATTTTCATCTGCTTTGATATGACTCACCATCTACATGGTGTAATCCCACCACAAGGTAGAAAAGGCAATCTCTAGTCAAGTATGTACATGCAGCATTTAAATGATTCAGGGGATAAAGACCTCATTTTTTACTTTCCACAGTTTTTATCCTAGTCTTCCCAGTCTCATCATGTATACCTGGCTGCCATGCTAGCTAAATTCCTATAGCTGCCAGTAATTATGCCTTCAAATGGCTCTGGATCCAGTCCTGCAAAAATGCAGAACATTTGTTTTCTGGTTCCAAGCAGTGTTATCTATAGTCTTCAGAGAGAGGATACATAGAAGAGAATAATTGTGAGGATGGGCTACAGTCACACCTAGAAGGCCCATAACATCTTGAAGGTTCTGGCTACAAAATAATATGTGAGATTCAGAATAAAAGCTCAGGAAGTAGGCTTTCTGATTTTGAGCTTACTTGCAATGTTTTTGGGTAAACATCAACAATTTATTCACAGATATTCATTACTGCCTGATGTAGCCACTTAAAATTATATATAGATTTGGCATATAACTAAATATTTTAGTTCAATGGAAAAATAGCTGTGCAACTAATGTGAATACTATAGTAGTGTTAATACAAGGTAAAATAACATTTAAATAGAACAAATCTTTCGCCCATACATGAGATATTACATTAATTGTGAGAAATAATAAATCAAACGTGTGAGAGTCTATTGTTCAAACAACAAAATATGCATCTGATGGTAATTTGATAGTAGAAAATTCCTTTTCCCATTCAAGCAGATAGTGACATCAAAAATGCAAAAACCTCAGAAAAGTGCATGGATAGACAGGACATCTCCACCTCTCAGTCACACTGTCCCTTACCATAAGGGAAGATCCCAACTAGAGATCTTTTGACAGCAGATGGCTTACTCCCCAGCCAGGGGGTTGCGTGGCAGGATATCCAAGAGCCAAAACTTCTCCCACAGTGGACCGGTAATCAGTGTTGATTGAAACCAATATGGAGAAGAAAAAGGCTACATAGTGTGAACCCATATAACAATTTATTAAAAAGATTAAAATCACACTTACAAGAATGTAGATAAAATTCGCTTGTGAAATTATAGCCGGCCGGCTAGCACAACCCGTTCACTCCGGGACACAGTATGTGGTTTCTAGACGTCAGCACGCCGCCACCCTATGCCGTTTCGTCTCATAAGACTTCGTCCTGGGGCACGTAAATATTTTAGTTACATACTGTAAGGCATTTTACTTTTGTACATTTATGCCGCGTACACACGATCGGTCAAACCGATGAGAACGGTCTGATGGACCAAACCGATCGTGTGTGGGCCCCATCGGTTATTTATCCATAGGTTATAAAAAAAATCTTGTTTTAAATTTAACCGATGGATACCTAACCGATAGAAAAAAAAACGATCGTTTGTAGGCACATCCATCGGTTAAAAATCCACGCATTCTCAGAATCAAGTTGACGCATGCTTGGAAGCATTGAACTTGGTTTTTTTCAGCACGTCGTTGTGTTTTACATCACCACGTTCTGACATGATCGGAAGGATTCTGTTGTATAACATGCCTGAAACACGCAAGCACTAAAAATATTATTTTCTCGTGAATAATCAAATTATATTTTTTATTTTCTTGCTTCCATAAATGGCCAAGTGTGCAAGGCAATACATGTCAGTAAGCATCTGCCTTAATTTACACTTGTATTACGAGAGGTATGGACTCCAGAGAGAGAGATATAATTTTGCCCCTGTACAAATCATTAGAAAGACCTCATCTGAAATATGCAGTTCAGTTCTGGCTGGGCATATCGGGGATCTGGAGAAAGTGCAGAGAAGGGCAACCAAATTGATAATAGGCATGGAGGAACTAAGCTATGAGTAAAGATTAGAGAAAATGTATTCTCTCTTGAGAAGAAGAGGTTTTTTTTTTGGGGGGGGGGCGGTATGATCATCATGTACAAATACATAAGTGGTCCATATAGTGAATGGAATGTGGTGTTGAGTTATTCACTTTAAGGTCATCACAGAGGACAAGGGGGCACTCTTTACGTCTAGAGGAAAAGCGATTTAATCTCCAAATATGGAAAGGTTTCTTTACAGCACAAGCAGTGAAAATCTGGAATAGACTCCCTCCAGAGGTGGTTTTAGCCATCTCAGTAGATTACTTTATAAAATGCCTGGATCCTTTCCTAAATGTACATAACATTTAAAGGTAAAGTTGATCCAGGGAATATCCGATTGCCTTTCGGGGGGTCAGGAAGGATTTTTTTTCCACTGCTGTAGCAAATTGGATCATGCTTTTCTGTTTTCTTTTACTTCCCCTGGTGGGTATATGATTGATATATATATATATATATATATATTTGTTTGTTTTGGTTTAACTAGATGGACTTGTGTCTTTTTTCAACCTGACTAACTATGTAACCATGTAACACTGCATGTCCGTAAGCATCTGCTTTGAAAGTGTATAATTTTTAACAAATGGAACAGGTCAATGTTTTCCACTGGCACCAAAATTCCCCAACTGACCCTAAGCTTTAATGATCAATAAGGTCACAGCTGATAATTAAATTGAAGTTAGTCTAATCAATAATGGCATTAGAGCCTACTACAAAACATAATTCAGGCCTGTTGCACAAATGATCTGAAACTTGGTGGTCTGTCAATTCAGTCAACAGAGCTATTAGACATGTGCACTCTGAAATATTTTGTTTTGGAATTTTGGTTTCGTCCGAAAAATAAAATTATTTAGTTACTTCCAAAATTTGTTTTTAATTAATTTTGTTTAGATAAAATATGCATTAGCACGAAAATATGAATTAAAGGGGTTGTAAAGGTAAAAAAAAAAATCCCTAAATAGCTTCCTTTACCTTAGTGCAGTCCTCCGTCACTTACCTCATCCTTCCATTTTGCTTTTAAATGTCCTTATTTCTTCTGAGAAATGCTCACTTCCGGTTCTTCTGTCTGTAACTCCACACAGTAATGCAAGGCTTTCTCCCTGCTGTGGAGAAAGCCTCTTGAGGGGGGAGGGGGCGAGCAGGAGTGTCAGGACACTCTCTACTTTGCAGATAGAGAAAGGAGCTGTGTGTTAGTGGGCGTCCTGACACTTCTGCTCGCCCCATCCCCCCTCAAGAGGCTTTCTCCACACCAGGGAGAAAGCCTTGCATTACTGTGTGTAGTTACAGACAGAAGAACAGGAAGTGAGGATTTCTCAGAAGAAATAAGAACATTTAAAAGCAAAATCGAAGGATGATGTAAGTGAAAGAGGACTGCACTAAAGTAAAGGAAGCTATTTAGGGGAAAAACATGTACCTTTTCAACCCCTTTAAGGTTGAATCTGAATTGTAGGCTTATGGTGTCTGTGGAATGTTCTAAGAAGATTAGACGGAGCAGCTAAACTGTACGACACCGCAATCGTACATTTACGGTCGAATGCTCCACCCACAAGCTATAGTAGAATTCTAATGTTGTATGACTAGTAATAATAATTATATTTATTAATTATTATTACTAGTCAAACAATATTAGAATTCTTCTGTAGCCTATGGGCAGATCATTTGACCATAAATGTCCACTTTCAGCGATCGTATGTTTTTAGCTGCTTCGCCGAATCTTCATGTCTCTATAATGTTGAATCTTTTCTCTCTATGTCAAATAATCTTTTTTTTTTTTTCCACCTCAGCTTTTACCAAATTCTAGAGACCAGCCCATGAATCGATGCTTCTTACGTCTCTTATTTGCGGTTTGCATCATGCGTGGTATTTTTTCATAGCCAAAGTAGGGCAAAAGTAGCCGTTACTTCCAATAAGCTTCAAAAGAGATTTGATTTTTTTTTTTTTTTTTTTTTCACATGTAATAAGTATAAGTATCGACATCCGGCAAGGGGCTAGGATCTTATCCATGCTCTTGTATTGTTTTACAGCCCCTCTGGGATATCTACACCTCGCTACCATATAATACAAACCCCCCCCCTCCTCCCCCCCACCCCCTCGTGGCGCCCAGGGATCTTATCTTTTTCCATCGCTAAAATATCTATGAAATTTTACCAAAAATGCGCAATCGGGCTTTGTTTCGGGGCCAATCAAACCCCATAATCTCAGAATCAAAAGAATTAGAGTACTCTTAAACTCTCTACATAACTCCCTGTTTTTTTGTACTCCTTCCATTTTTCCCATTTTTTCTTAAAGTCGTTGTTTGTCTCTGATAGACTTTCCTTAAGCTCTTCCAACCTATAAGTTTCCTCCACTGCATCTATCCAATTCCACAGGAGTGGACTTTCCTTTTCCTGCCACCTTTTTGGTATGATTCTCTTCGCTGCATTTAACAGGTGTGGTAATAAAGACTGCTTGTATTTTTTTATACCCTCTTGACTCCCATGAAAGAGCACTACCCAGGGGTCTTTCTTTATTTCCCTACCCGTAATCTCTTTTATTTGACTTATTATTGTGTCCCAATAAATTTGGATTTTCGGGCATGTCCACCAAATATGTGCCATCGTTCCTCTCTCCGTGCATCCTCGCCAACACTCGGCGGACTGGTCAGATCTAACATTGTTAGCTTTGTCAGGGGTAATATACCAACCCGAAATGCACTTATAATTTGCCTCGGCGGTTCGTGTATCTATTGCGGAGGAGTGTGTTAATTGCATGATCCTCTGAAAAGTGTTTGTCCCTCTCGTGATTTCTAACTCCCTTTTCCATTTATGTACAAACGGTGCTTCATCCCGTGCACCTATCTTAACCAGTATCCCATATACTTTAGTGATTGTGCCCTTGGAATTTTCTGATTGACATAGCTTCTCGAGTGGTGTCAACTCCGCCCTCGTCCGTAGAGGACGGGGGAGGTGCCGCACAAAATGATGTAGCTGGGAGTAGTGACACCTATCGAGATTCCAATATTCTGTTCTAGCTTTCAATTCTTCGTATGTCATTATCTCTCCATCTTTTGTGATATCCCCTAAGTGTACCGTGTTATTCCTGATCCAGTTACCACCTATTTTTTTCTCCCCAGGTGCAAAGTAAGCATTATCTTTTAAATTCATTAGTGGAGAATTGAATTCTCTGTTCAGTAGTGTCTGGGTTCTATCCCACATTCGTAAAGTGTCCCGTGTTATGTCAAATGATTTGTGACCCAGTGCTCTGTATTGTGCAGGAATCCAAATAATATTACTCAATTGTGACCTAGCTTGTGCCCTTTCAATTTGCACCCATCTTTTACCTTTCCTGTCCCGCGCCCATTCCACCGCACGAGATAGAACCGCCGCTTTGTAATAGCTTTTAATGTCAGGCACTGCCAGACCGCCCAGTAATTTTCCCTGTTTTAGGATGAACAGTGATATTGTATGCTTTTTGTTTTTCCAAACATAATTCATTAAAAGGGTATTAAGAATTCTCAGAAATTGCTGAGGCAAGGCAATAGGGATTAGTAAGAATTTATATAAAATTTTAGGGACCACCACCATCTTCAACATATTAATGCGCCCAATCCACGATATAGATTTATTTACCGTTCTTTTTAATTCATTTTTGATCTCAATTAGTAAAGGGACATAATTTATTTTATATATCTTCTGTACCGTGTTGGCCAATTTGATACCAAGATATTTTATTTCTTTGCTCCATGGGAAGGCACAGATTTCTTTAACATGGCCTACCTCACTTTTCTTTAGGTTTATGTTTAATATTTCGGATTTAGTTACGTTAATTTTGAAGTTTAAAATATTACCATATTGTTGCAATATCTTGGAAAGCTTGGGGATGGATTTACTCGGGTTAGTTAAATAAAATAAAATATCGTCGGCAAAGGCCGACAGTTTATGTTCCTCCTCTTCGACTCTGACACCGCTGATATCTGGGTCATTTCGAATCATGGACAATAGAGGCTCTAGAGATAGGATGAAGAGCAGGGGAGACAAAGGACAACCTTGTCTTGTCCCATTCTTCATCTCAAAAGACTCCGAAAGCGTGCCGTTAATTTTGATTCTTACAGTAGGGTGATGGTAGAGTGTGTTAATCCATCGGGATAACCTGTTGCCTATACCCATGGTTGTAAGTGTCTCCATCATAAGCCCCCAGTCTACCCTGTCGAATGCTTTTTCGGCATCCACCGACAGGAATAGACCTGGGGGCGCATTCAGCCTAATGTTCTGAAGCAGGAGAATTGCTCTTATACTATTGTCTTTGCCCTCTCTATTGGGGACAAATCCGACCTGGTCGGGGTGCACCAAATAGTGCATAACCCCTTTCAGACGCTCAGCCAGAACTTTAGCAAAGAGCTTGATGTCTGTATTTAGCAAAGATATTGGTCTATATCCCGAACAGAGTGAACAATCTTTCCCTTCTTTCAAAATTAGTGCAACCGATGCCGCTAACGCTTCCCTGCTAGTTTCGTATTCTGATCCTAGGCCTAAGTATTTACATATCCTCGGTATTAAAATCTTACTGAATCTCGTATAATACCAGACAGAAAACCCGTCAGGACCAGGGCTTTTTCCCACTGTCCTATTTTTCAAAACATTTTTAATTTCTTCTTCAGTTATGGAACGGTCCATATTAATTCTATCAACCTCCTCTAATTTAGGAAGTCCCGCTTTTGCAAGGAAATCACGTATTTTAGCCTCCTTTTCCCCTGTTTTCCACCCTAACTGCTTTATTTTGTACAATTCCTCATAATAATTTTTAAAAGTATCTGCGATTTCTCTAGTCGTATAGACTAGGTTCCCATCTTTCCTTTTAATTTTTCCGATATAATTTCTGGTTTTCTTTTTTTGGGCCATTTTGGCCAGATGCTTACTGGGTTTATTACCCCATACATACCTCTCTCTAGCTATGCAATTAAGTTTTTTCCTCGCTTCTAAATCCATGATCTCCTTGAGCGCATCTCTTTTTAGAATTAAGTTGTGATAGGTCTCTTTTAGTCCCTGTTCTTTATGTTTATGTTCTAAGATTACTATATCTTTGGTCAGGGTCTCAGCCTTCCTTTTTCTCTCTTTTTTTTCCCTGGCATTCTCAGCAATTAATATCCCTCTAATGTACGCTTTATGTGTCTCCCAAAGAGTTGCGCTTGATATCCCCTCTGTATCATTTATAGTAAAAAATTGTTTGAGATCAGCTTCCACCCTACTAGCCACCTCTTCGTCTCGAATCAGATTATCATTTAATAGCCACCTCGGCCGTTCACTCTTTTGTAAGGATAATTTAATCTTCATAGTAATTGGAGCATGATCTGAGATAGTCATAATTCCAATGTCCGTCTCAGTGATCAAGTCCAATAGTCTGTGATCTACCAGTATGTAATCTATTCTGGTGTACGTTCCGCGTGGAGGAGAGAAAAACGTGTAATCATGTGTGTTTGGGTGGAGTACCCTCCAAGCGTCCACTAAATGACTGTCGTGGATCTTGTGTTTTATTTTTTGTAGTTGCACGTTCGTTGTCTCCTTCACCCGGGACGTACTGTCTTCTCTCGGATTCATGACGAAATTAAGGTCCCCCATCAGAATTATATACCCCTCGGCAAAATTTTTCAATTTGCCCAGGATTCTGCCTAAATACTGGGTTGGATGTACATTCGGGGCGTAAATATTTGCAAGAGTATAGAGAGTGTTTCCCAGTTTTCCTTTTAAAAATAAAAATCTGCCTTCCGGATCAGTCAGCCTTGCCTCCAGGATGAACCCGATCCCTCTCGCGAAACCGATAGCTACACCCCTAGCGTATTTGGAAATAGCGTCCCCGTAGAACCAGGTAGGGTATCTGGGTGAGTACAACTTTACATTAGAATCTAGGGTCAAATGGGATTCCTGTATGAAGACTACATCAGCTCTGTATTGTTCAATCTCTTCCAATACCTTCAGTCTTTTGGTTATTGAGTTCAAGCCCTTTACGTTATACGATAAATATTTTACTTCTGCCATTTCAAATCCCTACGTCATTTCACTAAGCTTTCTGAAAGATCCACTGGGAGCCACGTTCCCTATCCCCGCCCCGTTTTGGAAGAGGAGAGATCCTTCTCTCTCTCCAAACCTCCCCTCCCACCCCCTCCCTACCCCCATCCCCTTCCCCTGACAAGGCCAAAACATCGCCTCTGAACCGCTGGGATCCTCACACCCCACTACCCGTCGGTTCTCGTGTCATGAGGTGAAGCTTCCCGACGCCCCCCCTCTCATTCCCCCCAAGAACAGGGCCCTTGGGGGTTGATCTTATATGAGAGAGGTTGCGGACCCATCCTCCCCCCCTAAACCCCCCACCCCCCCCTCGTCCACTACCCATCCCACCTCTCTATACCACCCAAAAAGACTACTCTGCCCATCCGGGCAATTCCAGGATGGGCATATCCAATTTACCACAAAAGCCTGGTAGATCCTCTGGGAATACCAATGTTGCTGATACCCCATTTTTGTATCCAATCAAGCACGCCGGGAACCCCCATTGGTATTTGATATTAGACACGCGCATCTGTTCTAGTAGAGGTTTAAGGTGCCTTCTTCTGGCCAGAGTTTCCCATGCTAGGTCAGTGAAAATCTGTATTTCCACCCCGTCGTAACAGAGGGGAGCTTTCCTTCTCAATTTTGCCCAGATCTCAGCTTTGTCTTCAAAATATCTGAACCTTACTATTATGTCCCTAGGCCATTTGCCCTCACCCTCCCTGGTTCTTCCTATACGGTGAACCCGTTCTATTTTAAGGGGTTCCTCTGAGCCATTGTCCAAGAGGGGGAGAAACAGGTCGTTAAGAATTTTTCTCAAATCTTCGCCTTTCTCCTCCTTGATAGATCGTATTCTTAAATGTTGCCTTCTATTACGATTCTCTTGGTCTTCTAACCGGTATTGTAATAGTCTCTGATTTTGTTTCATTGTGTGGAATTGGTCCTTTAATTGATTTAAGTCCAGTTCTTGTTGTACCATTATTGTCTCTGCTTTCTCTACCCGCTCCAAAATATGGGTTATGTCTGATCTTAACGTACCTATTTCTTCTCTTATCACCTTTTCCAGCCTCTTTAACATCCCCTCCAATTCTACTTTTGTGGGTAGATGAGTATCTGTTCTTGATTCGTCAATTTGGCTGACTTCATGTTCGCCTTCTGTTGACGTGTCGGCTGCTGGGGTGACCACCCCCTCGGCTACCTTTTTAGATGTCCCAGCCTTTTCGTTTTTTTTTGTTAAACCTGGACTTTTAGTGCTCCCGTCTGGGGTCATATAGTGTCTTATAGTGCTTGTAGGTGGGTTATCCTTAGAGATTTTTGGGGCGGAGCCCCTTGTTGACCTGTTCATATTGTGTTTTTTAGCCCCTCTGATACGTTTCCCCAGTTTGAAAATACGGGAGGTCCCCCCCCCCTTTTTTTTTTTTTTTTTTTAAAACGATTTATTATCCGTTAGAGGCTATCAGCTCTATTGGGGACTTTCTAAATATAACCACTGGGGTAACAAGGGTTGCCCCCGGCCTCTGGGGTGCACTCAAGGTAGATTAGGTAGAGTATCAAGCTCCCTTTTTTTTTTTTTTTTGCCGCTGAATGGGACTCTTTGCTACGGACGACCAAGCTGTCTTATTCTTGTTGAACGCCGGCCTCGGCCCTGGGGGGGCATCAATTTTCTTTGACCAATTAATGCCCAACCATATTGAAAGCACTGAAGGATACTTTGGGCTACCTCCTATGATGATTATGGTGTATCCAATACTTTTAGTGGTGATTTAGTGAAGGCATATACATGCCTAATCTCTGAAGGTTATGCTCAAGCAGATACCACCTCCGCGTCGTGCACTCTCCTCCCTTGTTGCATTCAGCTGCACAGTCCTCTAAACACCCTAGACGTTCCAATTATGTACTATACCCAGTTCGTATGAGCCGAGCCAGCCAAATGCAAATGTCGTGGATCAGGGTGTATTGATGGTCTCTGATAAAGTCAGGTGTTCCCGCCAATAATCAAACCTGTTATACTATGATTTAATGCAAACAGAAATCATCTCTATAATGGTGCAAATGTTTCATGCTTCATATGCGTATCTCCACACTTGCATATTCTAAGGGGTGCGAGGTCTCGAATCTGCGAAGTATGTTTCCCCTAGCAAAGCCACCTTGCCATCTAACCAATACCGACAGCCGTTGCCGCTGGATCCCCTTATCATCCGTAAGCAATAAGCGCCATCAAAGAGCAAACACAGGGCAGAGGCAGGAGAAGAAACGTCATACAAACAACCAGTTGGACCTCTGCCTGCCAGCTTGTCAACTGATTGTATGTGTTATTTAAAAGTTATTCAGTCCCCTCTGACAATACAGGCATGGGAGGTAGTGAGGCTACTTTAAATACTGATGTAATTAAGCTCTTACCTAGCCCTCTGGGTCCCAGGTCGCATCCACGATCACAGTGATTGCAAGATCGTTTTTACAAGCAGCTTCACATGTACAAGGAAAAAGCTGGGTTTACCTGAGAGCCGTTTTCAGGGACCGGGGTGGCGGGGAGAGGCGTCAGAATCCGCGGAAGGGCATGAGCTAGGAGCACTCACCGCTCAGCTTCAGAGATTGCTGCTCTAGTACCTTTCTCTGGCCGTAGCTACTTCTGCTGCCTCCTTCGGGTGGGTGGGGGGGGTGAATCGGGGGGGATTCCCTCGAGGCGGCGGAAGAGAGCGTGTCAGACGCTCGGTCGGGCTAGCGGCTCAGCAGCATCCATTTCTGCGTCGCAGCCTGCTGCCACCGGAGCATCCTCAGAGCCTCCTCCGTCTGTCCCTCACGATCGCGCTGGGTCCGCGGCACGGGCGGCTCCTCCCTCGACGTGCGTGCCTCACGTGCACCACGTCATCCCTGATGTCAAATAATCTTAACCTAATAGATTTAGGTTAGGCACATTCAACCACAGGACAAAGATTGCTATTGCCACCGTCATGTTGAATCCTCTATCTATATCGAACAAAATGGAAATAAAGCATTTTTTTATGTCGGATCTTTTGGATTTCGGCTAGTGCGCATTCTTTATCGTTTGTTCAAACTAACACAAACATCCCTGAAATTGCATTTGGATGAAAACATATGGGCAAAGGCAGGGCCGTCTTAATAGCATCATGGGCCCCTGGGCAAAGTAATGCTCTGGGGCCCCTACAATGGAGTGCAGGTAAACAGAAATCAAGTAGGTAGGAGGTAGGGGATATCTAGGGTCTAGAGTGGTCAGAGTGCTGGCGGCATATCTGGGATGTAGAGGGGCAGCCCGGGCTCAAGGACTAGTTGCTTTGGGGAAAGGGCAGGGGCCCCCCATGCAGCTGGGGCCCCCGGGCAGTGCCCAGGTGTGCCCTCTCATTAAGACAGCCCTGGGCAAAGGGAATCAGGTACAAATATAAATAATTGTCTCTTATAATCTTCCGGTTTGTCCAGCAATGTAGCTTCATAGTGATGTCATGGAAGTTTATATAATCCTGCTATAGGAATGTAGCCCAAGAAGTGTCAACCAGACATTATTTTTCATCTGAACTTTTGACATGTAGGGATCTAAAGGTTAGCTTAGCTAAACTATGTCATAGAAGTTATCAAGTATTATTCAAAAGCCAGCAATTTCAGACACACTTAACACCTATGCAGATTAGGTTAAAATATGCCATATGCTTGATTCTTAAAATCGGCAAATAAAGTTGTATTTCACAGCAACCAATCAGGTTGCAGCTGTAATTTTTCTTCTACTGCAAAGCAGAAAAGCAATTGGCTTTTATGGGCATCAGTGATAAATGTTGACCAGTGTTCTGGTTGTCTGTTGTTACTAATTCCTAAGTAGGAATAGTATAGAATATCTGACATCTAGACAAAATGACATAAATACAGTTAAAAGCAAACATATGATCCTCATACAACCTTTTAGATTTTAGCTGGTAAGATTCTGTTGGGAGGTTGAAAATGTTATCAAAGTTCTGATTGTTTTTTTATGAATGTTACTTTTTGAAAATAAGCCCTAGTGATAAATCAGAAAGATGAAACCCATATAACATCACCTTTAATTACATGGCTGTGAATTTCACATCTCTGCTATATTTCCTACAGAATGAGCTCTCTTTCCTGACTGACACTTTCATTTCGTCTAATTTTAAACAGTGACCTCGTGCCATCTGGTTAACCCAAGGGGTAACAATTTCCCCTGAGAAGCCCAGACACTAAATTTGAATATTTTTACATATTTAACTGAAATAAATGCCCTTTTCATATTTTTTGTCAGTGTTTTCTCTTAAAATGTTTAGTCCATTTTGCTTCCTTATTAAATGTTGACCATGTAGACCATGGTTTTAATAAAGAGGGCATTTGCACTGATAATTATGAAGAGTCATTGTTCATAGACATTTCTAATGACAGTTATACTGACCAAGTTCATCTTTGTATAATAGGGTTAGGTATGCAATGTAAGTCCAATCATTTTTTTTTTAATTTTGCATATTTTGTATTCCTCGCTTAGTTCAGTCTGTGTGGGATTTTAACTCCTTTAGTCTTCCATGTAATGAACTGGAGGGATCTAGTAATTGGCAGATACAGACTTCTAACAACATCCTCCCCCCAACCACCTCATAGCCTGCACCTGACATTTTCAGATATGTAGCCAACTAGTACACACTGGATTGCATGCTAGTTTAATTTTGATTATATCACATAATGATGCATTGATTTGGGAATAGCTGGGGTCAGAAGAAACAGCAGAAAGATTCTAGAGGAAATAATTGACAAGCGTTGATTAGGGAAGTGTCTCTAAAGCTTTTTTTAACAGATAACTCAAGGCTAAGTTAGTATGTAAACATGAATTAGCGGCAACCCTAAGACAGATTTGCTAATATACCAAACATGAATTAGCATTTTGTATTTTTGTGGTATGCCTAGTTGTATAATATACAAATTAGCAAGGTCATATTGGTGTCACCTGTACCTGTAAATACATTCCATCTCTTTAGTGACTATGACATAAGTCCTGGCTGAGACAGTGATCAAACAAAAGTGCATTTCAACACAAACAAGTCACCCAAATACAGGTCAGCAAACAGTCTTCATGTAGACAGTCGTTCACAGCAAGCAACAGCGGATTTAAACAATTAATTTGCTCCATGTAAGTTATTAACTGTACAAAAGGGGAAGTCACCAGTGTTGCCAGACGTCAGTATTTTTATGGGCTGTAAAAAACTGGCACCTTTCTCCTGCCAGTAAGAGGAAAAATTGGCAGTAAAAAAAATGTCTGTGACACGTGGCTCAGAACTGCACATGTGCAGCTCAGGTCCGGAGCCGACCAAGACCATACAAGTGCCTGCTACAGTGTGATTGGGTTGTACCGGCAGGGGGCTGAGGTGGTGCCTGAGCATGTCATGTGATGTCATGGTGCAAGGGAGCCGAGCGGAGCTGCTGGAGCCCCATGTGCAGGTCTGAAGGACGGGAGTGGGACTTCCAGTGCTGTTTGGAATAGAGGAACCACCTGCCATGAAGAGAGATTGTCACTGTGACTCAGGAGGGGATGTGTCGTGATCTGTGCTGCTGCACACTGCTGTCAGTGTCACTGTGAGAGTCCATTTCATGTGTGGGTGCCGACCATTCTAATTTTCTAAATCATGTCCCTGAGCCACCTACTTACTAAATTGAAATTAAAATATGTTTTTGCCTTAATGTCTACCTTAGGGGGTGTGCTACAGTTGCAACACAAGGGCAGACAGTACAGTTGCAATGCAATCCAATACAGAGGGAGTCGGAGGGCCCTGCTCTTTAAGCTTACAATCTAATCAATCATTCGAGCCTGAAAAGTGTTGCAACTTGGATCACTGCATTGCAGGTGCAATGGAAGGGTTCTTGCAGACTATTTCTCCAGCCCCAAGTCCTTATGGAGCTGGAAGAAGTAATCAATAGACTACGAGTGTGGTGACATCCAGTCACTTGTGTACAATTGTGGTGACATCCAGGCACTTGTGTACAAGTGTGGTGACATCCAGGCACTTGTGCTCTATTGACAACTATGAATCTCTCTTCTACAGTGGCATATGGGGCTTATTGTCTTCTGTTCATTGATACATGTAAATTGATCTGTGAATGGATGCTGCAGTTGTGTGGGCAGAGCCACACTAAAGCCCCATACACACGGTCTGACTTTTTGACAACAAACGTCAAAATTAGCAGGTTTTCAAAAAATCCGAACGTGTTTACGCTCCATCCGACAAACTTTTTCGGTTTTCATCGGACAAAAGTTTGCTCTGTAAACGGACAAATGTTTCGGCAACAAAAGTCCTACGGTGCAAAGTTCTATCGTGTGTACAGAAGTCCATCGGACTTTTGTCCAAAGTATAAACATGTATGCTCAGAACCAATGTTAAAATCAACCAACAATAGCAGAAGTTGACCAAAGGGTGGCGGTAAAGAGCAAATAAGTGCTGAAAAAACATGTGATTTTGGGAAAGTTTGCTGAAAAATTCCTGCCATGTGTATGCATACCAAGTTCACGGCCAGCGCCCTTCAAACAAAAATCCACAGAAAAGTTTGTTTGAAGTCCGACTGTGTGTATGAGGCTTTAGATGTACTGAACTAAAAAAAATACAAGGTGCTGTGGGGAAAAGAACTTGATTCTTATTACTCTTATATATGGGTGTAATATGTTTAGAAAGGTAGATTAAGGCCCGGTACACACGAGCAAACATGTACGATGAAACCGGTCCGTCGGACCGTTTTCACCGTACATGCCTGCCAGAGGGCTTCTGTACGATGGTTGTACTAACCATCGTACAGAAGTCCGCGCGCAAACAATACGCGGGGCGTGTCCGCGTCGTCGCCGCGACGATGACGCGGCGATGACGCGGAGACGTGGGCGGGCCTGCCATTTAAAGGCTTCCACGCATGCGTCAAAGTCATTCGACGCATGCGAGGGACGGCGGGCGCTCGGACATGTACGGTAGGTCTGTACTGACGACCGTACATGTCCGAGCGGGCAGGATTCCAACGGACGGTTTTAAAACACGTCCAGGAATATTTGCCCGCTGGGAAAAGGCCCGGCGGGCAAATGTTTGCTGGAATTCGGCCCGCTCGCGCCTACACACGACCCGCGGACCAGTTTCAGCATACATGTTTGGTCGTGTGTACGGGGCCTTAGATTTAAACATGGTTCTAGAGTTAGGAAGCTTTATTTACTAAAGTAAACAGAATGTGTATCTTGTTTCCTTTTTTTTCCCAACAATTAGAGTTTATTAAAGTAAAATTAAAAAAAGAAAACAGTACAATAAATTCAGCTAATGGAACATGAGCAGTAACATAAACAAAAAGAAGGTATCATAGAGGTTCAGTGTGTTGGGTCAGAGCGGCCAAAACCACGGCATCAGTACACATGACAATAAAGAGAAAAGGAGATCAAACTTACAGAATCAGAATCAGTAACCAATAATATTTCCAGCAGAGTTAAGAGTTTAAGATGGCATGGTTCCATGATCCCATCGGGGTAGGGGAGAGAGAAGAAGGATATAGGGGAGAGGGACCAGGAAGAAAGAAAAAGATTAAATAAAGAGGAGGGGGAGAGAGAGGAGGGGGGAGAGAGAGGAGGGGGAGGGGGAGAGAGAGGAGGGGGAGGGGGGAGAGAGAGGAGGGGGAGGGGGGAGAGAGGAGGGGGAGGGGGGTGAGAGAGGAGGGGGGATGAACCAAGACAATGGAAAACAGCAGGGGATTATGGAGTTAGACACCCTAATCAACCAGCTGAGTCCCCGATCAAATACCCCAAGACTCTATCCATGCTGACCAAATTTTTTCAAATTTCCTTGCAGTTATGACTTTCATAGGTGAGTTTGTATAATAGTAGTACTGCATTATCATGTTTACCCTAGTGTAGGTTAGTAATCATGATAACGTAAATTAAACAAAAATAAAAAATAGGTTATGGTGTTATAGTATGGTGATATTTTATTCATAGATGGAGCTTGGTGGGCTGAATCAGTCATTGACCTCTTATATGTTTGGAATACTTCAATAGCAAGAATCCCCTGCCAACCTACTGTAGTGACCAAAAGTATGTGGACATTCTATTCCAAAACCATGGGCATTGTAATGGAGTTACACCCACCCCTCTTGCAGCTATAACAGCCTCTACCTTTCTTGGAAGGCTTTCCACAATATTTTGGGGCATGCATGTGGGAATTTGTGTCCACTCAGCCAAAAGAGGGCCAAAAGGATCCCTCTTGAAACTTCTGCAAGATTTGAAGCTTAAAGGGGTTGTAATTATTAGGATCTATGACTAAGTGGCGTCGTTCAGCCACGCAACGCGTCAGGAAGGAGGAGAGCTGTCGGTGACATCATCTCTGCTCGCGGCCAAGAGCGGAGACTTCTGAGATCTGAGTCGCACTGCTGTTATAGCTGTATGCTGTTTGCAGTAATTTTAAATGTAAGTGCTATATTATTTTTTATTAAAAACGTGTTTACATACTACACTATGGGGATTCTACTGTGCTTTCATTGAGTGCCATTCTGGGAGCAATCTGGGAGATCTGCGGCCGGGTGATTGGAGCAACGGGGCTGACCTGGAGACACGGATCTGCAGTTGAATCTGCTGGTCTTTTTGCCATCATTATAGGCTCATATTAGCCTTGTTTAAGCTGAGAGGCTAGCATTACCATACACTGGAGCTTGGTCTGCACAACTACACTAAGTGATCGTGCGGTGGATTGCAGTATCATCTTTCTACACTTTCTTTTTGCACTTTGGGGAATATTCAATCAAGCACTTTATTACTGGACTTTATTTTGGAGCACTGTACACTTTGGAAACTTTATTGAAGCACTGCTATTTTTGAACACTTTTATATTTATTTAGCATGAGTTTGTGCACATATAGACTTTTTGCATATTATACTATTGGTATTATTTATTGATTATTTATTTTGGATTTTACATTTTCACTATTTATTATATTTTTGCACTGGACTTTCTTCACCCAATTAAGTTTTTTTTTCACTTTTTTTGTTTTTCAAAATTATTGTGATATTATCTTGATGACCGAAAAATAATTTTTAGTCAATCATATACTTTGGATTTCATTATTTTCATGCTATCCATCCCTCTCATCATTGTTGTTGATGTATGGTGGGATATAAGGAACTAGGAGTGGAACACGTTTTAATTGGATACATTGGTCAGTCATTCATGTTTATGTGCGTTTATTTATAATTGACTATCTATTATTGTTCTATTGGCAAGCGCCATTACACCCCCTCTTTTTCATACACCAATAGCATACAAACGGCAGGACTTTTCTGCAAACTTTCTCAAAACTTTCCTGCTCTTTACCGCCACCTTTTGGTCAACTTCTGCTATTGTTGGTTGATTTGTTGGGCATGCGTGTTTGTACTTTGGACAAAAGTCCGATGGATTTCTGTACACACGATAGGACTTTGCACCGTAAGACTTTTGTTGCCGAAAAGTTTGTCCGTTTGCAGAGCGATCTTTTGTCCAATGAAAACCGAAAAAGTTTGTCCGATGGAGCGTACACACGGTAGGATTTTTTTTAAAACTTGTTCATTTTGAAGTTTCTTGTCAAAAAGTCCTATCGTGTGTATGGGGCTATAGACTCCTGCTGCTGTCAGTCAAATTCTGTGAGGGGAGTGTGGGGAGCGTCCCTGCATAGGTACCCCCTCAGCACAGGGCTTGTTGAGGCAGCACCTGTTGGAAAGGATGAGCAAACAGCGCTGGCAGGGGACACCAGAAGAGGAGGTAAGGGACCACTCTGTACAATACCATTGTACAGAGCAGGTAAGTATAACATCTTTTTTTGTTATAAAATACATTCACTTTAAAGCTTGTAATAGCACACTGCTCTTTTACCTAGAACTGTTGCTATTGCAAGCATGGACAGGATTTAATAAATCATGTTGATCAATGTTCATACCATCTAAAGATCATTACTGTATATTAAGCTAAATACATGTGTATTAGTAGAATACTATGTTCTGGAAAAAATACAAATTTCATTTGCTGCAATGTTGTTGCCATGTTGGATTGATTCAGCAATACTGCAACAGTATGATATTTTACTGTTTAAAGTTAATGTAATAAGATCAAAGTTTAAAACACTGGAAATGCTCAGTGATGTTGCCTAGATAAGGGGAATGAACAGTGACATGTCTACCAAGCTAATCCAACACACTGATTTGATAAAATATGTCATGAAAACAACAGCACAATCTAGCAAGATAATTCCGCATCTTTTTTGAGTAACCTAAAATCAGAAGAGTTTCAAAGAAAGACGGACCTGTTTTTATCTGAGATTAAAGCAGTCTGCTAGTTAAACTGAAGGTTTATCCAATCCCTTCTCAAATCTCTTGATCAGTGGTCTTCAAACTGCGGCCCTGGGGTGGATATGGATCTTTGCTAGCTTTTATCCAGCCCTTGGGGCACCATTTCTCCCACTGACACAAACAATGGGGCACTATTTCTCCCACTGGCACCATCTAAAGGGCACAATCCCTTCCATTGACACCAACGATGGGGCACTATTCCTCCCACTAGCACCATCTAAAGGGCACAATCCCTTCCATTGACACCAACGATTGGGGCACTATTCCTCCCACTGACAGCAATGATGGAGCACTATTCTTCCCACTGACAGCAATTATGGTGCTGTATTCCTCCCACTGACACTAATGATGGGGCACTATTCGTCCCACTGACACCAGCAATTGGGCACTATTCCTCCCACAGACACCGGCGATGGGGCACTATTCCTCCCACAGACACCAACAATGGGGCACTATCCCTCCCACAGACACCAATGATGGGGCATTATTCCTCCCACTGACACCAAAAATGGGGCACTATCACTCCCACTGACACCAACGATGGGGCACTATTCCTAACACTAATGCCAATGATGGGGCACTATTCTTCCCGCTGACACCAATGATGGGGCACTATTCCTTCCATTGACACCAATGATGGGGCACTATTCCTCTCACTGACACCAATGATGGGGAATTGTTACCGACACCTGGACATTTTTTACTCCTACTGGCCATAATCGGCCCCCCAAAGTCTGAAGGACAGTAAACTGACCCTTTGTTTAGAAATTTGGAGATCCTGGCACATACTTGAAAAAACATTGTTGGTCAGTGTGTGAGCTTCAAAATTCTAGGGACTCATGGACAAAGTCAAGGCTTCACATAACAACACATGGATGCTTGGTGTGTAATTCATAGTATTTCCTTACAGCTTTATATGCTTACTAACGTATTTTGTGCAATGTAAAAACAACATGCTTGTTACTGCACATTATTTCAAGTGTTAACATGTACTGCATAAAGGCAGTTTATTCATTTTACTGGGGATCATAACGCACACCACAACACACAAGAAATGTGTATGCACTATGTTTTGTATTGCTTTGTGGTGATGTACAATCATTAGCAAGATGTATTGAGAATGACACATAACACATGTATGCATTGTCGCAACATGTACTGTACATTACTGCAGTGCAACAGTGTAAACCAAGCTGTTTCCATTGGCACTCTGCATTAGGATCCCATTAAGAGGCTTACAGAGGAAGAAGAGGAACTATACTGAGACAAAGCCAGAATAGGAACAGGTTCAAGGAAACAAAAATAGGTTCTACAAACTTGGGTCTGGGCATATGGGTCCAGTGCCCACAGTACATTATGTTTTTTGGAATTTTGGATAGCATTCCCTAATTTGAGGTGTTTCCCTTCTCCTGTTGCATATCCATATTATATATAATTACAACAAGGCAAGTGGGAGCCCCTTCTCAAACAGTAGCAGGCGTGCATGACTGGCAACTTCCCAAGAGAAGAAATAAAAAGGTTGGGTGGCTTGGCTGTCCAGCATCTACAAACACGGAAGTTATAGTTGGGGTAAAAAGGTCCATAAATTTCACTATGTTTGGTTTTAAGAACAGCAAATTAAGACAATTATTTTAATCTGACTTTAGAAATATTTGGAATAATTTAGAAATTAATAAAATGAAAATAATGGTGCTGCCATACTGGTAACTTTTTAGTCTTTATGTTAGCCAACTCCAAAAAGGAAAGCACATTTCTAACCAAGACTTTGATCTCAAGTATGTCTGTTTTACAGTGAACTGAAAATAAGAGCAAGCACATCTGCCAAAATACAAAAACTTGCACACGTATACCTAAAGGTAATTCAATTATTAAAGGGGTTGTAAAGGTTCGTCTTTTATTTTCTAAATAGGTTCCTTTAAGCTAGTGCATTGTTGGTTCACTTACCTTTTAGTTCAATTTCCCTTCTAAATGTTTTTTTCTTTGTTTGGATTTCTCACTTCCTGTTTCTCTTCAGTAAGCTTTCCACCATCATCCGAGCGGTGGAAAGTCATTTAGAACAGCTTACTGAACACCTTAGGCCCCGTACACACGACCAAACATGTATGCTGAAACTGGTCCGCGGGCCAGTTTCAGCATACATGTTCGGTCGTGTGTAGGCGCGAGCGGGCCGAATTCCAGCAAACATTTGCCCGCCGGGCCTTTTCCCAGCGGGCAAATATTCCTGGACGTGTTTTAAAACCGTCCGCTGGAATCCTGCCCGCTCGGACATGTACAGTCGTCAGTACAGACCTACCGTACATGTCCGAGCGCCCGCCGTCCCTCGCATGCGTCGAATGACTTTGACGCATGCGTGGAAGCCTTTAAATGGCAGGCCCGCCCACGTCGCCGCGTCATCGCCGCGTCATTGTCGCGGCGACGACGCAGACACGCCCCGCGTAGTGTTTACGCGCGGACTTCTGTACGATGGTTAGTACAACCATCGTACAGAAGCCCTCTGGCAGGCATGTACGGTGAAAACGGTCCGACGGACCGGTTTCACCGTACATGTTTGCTCGTGAGTACCCGGCCTTACTGAGGAGGAACAGGAAGTGAGAAATTCAGACAAAGAAAAAAAAACATTTAGAGGGGAAATGGAAGGAAAAGGTAAGTGAACCAATAATGCACTAGCTTAAAGTAACCTATTTAGAAAATAAAAAACAAACCTTTACAACCCCTTTAAGTGAGGCTTACAATATGTTTAATTTTTTTTTTTGCACTTTTTTCAGTTGTCCGATCACAGTAGCACCCATATAAAGCTCTGATTAGGCAGATTATTGTGTATAAACATATTGGAGAAAACTTGCAGGAGTCAGTGCAATCAGTATGATCTTCACTGACAGGCTTTTAAGTGGATGTTGTCAGAGCTAAGCTGTTGGTTGAACTGTTGCTCTTGTTAATGTAACATATCCTAAGTTAATTTAAAGACTGGAAAAGAATCTCTCTAATGCTGTGTATTTGGGAATTGTGAAACGACAACCTGTAATGACTTTCAGATGTTTTAGTGCTACTAAAATGTCATTTTAGAGGTTTAAATGTGGGCTTCCTCTGTACATCAGACATCACAATCATTTTTCTCAGGATAAAAGAAGAAAGTGCTGATTTTGTGGCGAAGGCCAAAACCAGCATCAAAGACCATGAAAATGATAACCAGAATGGGGAAATAAGCTGCAGACATGGCATGTGATGTTTAAAGTGTCCATCTGGTCAGATCAGCTCCCACTAAAGCTTATAAAGTCTGACTGTGTTTTATATGCTCTATTCAATACTAGAAGACAATTGATTTAGATTACTTTTACAAGTTTTTCCAAACAGATTTGATTTGAAAAGAACTGAGTATACTTTGGCAAGCATTATTTTCCATTCTTATTTTTTCAAAGAAATACATTTTCACCTTTATTTTAGCAAGTAGTTATACATGACTCAAGTTGTATTTGCCATTTTGATAAATTAGGTCTACACTACTGAGGAAAATATCATTTTCATTTTCTTCCAGTATTCCAGTTTTTACTCTCTGTGTCTCCATTGGGAGATTTCCCTTGTTTTTCCCTGTTGATGCAAGTAAAAAATTGTGAAATGAAATATTCCCAACAAAAGAGGATACCAAGCTTTTACAGCTATCACCACTGCAAGTGTCCCCATTGGGAAATTTGCTCTATATGTTAGTGACAATTGTACAATTCTTTTATTTCCTCTAATGCCGCGTACACACGAACGGTTCGTCTGATGAAAATGGTCCGCTATCATTGGACGAACCGATCGTGTGTGGGCCCCATCGTTTTTTCCCAAAACTTTTTCCCCAAAACTTAGAACCTGTTTTAAAATGATCTGATGGTTAAAAAAAAAAAAAAAAAAAACGATCGTCTGTGGGCAAGTCTATCGGTTAAAAATCCACGCATGCTTAGAATCAAGTCGACGCTCGGAAGCATTGAACTTCATTTTTCTCAGCACGTCGTAGTGTTTTACGTCACCGCGTTCTGACACAAATGTTTTTTTAACTGATGGTGGGTAGGCAAGACTGATGAAAGTCAGCTTCATCGGATATCTAAAGAAAAAATCCATCTGGCCATTTTCATCGGATGAACCGATCGTGTGTACAGGGAATTACTTTCTGCTCTGCAGGCGGATTGTTGGTTAATGGAAATACTGAATGGAACATGGATTGGGACTTTGAATGAGGAATATGAAAAACACATGCCTCCATCCCTGATAATGGAAAAAGAGAAGGGTTTGGGACTTTAAATGAGATGCGTTTAAATGCAAACAGTAAGTATAAATAAATAAGGTTGTATGCCCTCCATCTACTCATTAGTACTTGTATGCCTCCATTGAGGAAACTTTAAAAGTTTAGTTAGGACTACAGGAATGCAGAGAGCCTTGGCAAGGCCTGTAGCTTAACCATATATTTGCAAATGTGTGCAACCAATTCTCTGCTTTTAATATACAAAGTTAGACAGTTAAATTTGGCCTGCTGTTTGGTTGGTAAGTTTTAGCCTGGTTATTATGCATACAACCTTATTTATTTATACTTACTGTTTGCATTTAAACGCATCTCATTTAACCACTTCCATACAGGGCACTTACGCACCTTCCCGCCCAAGCCAATTTTCAGCTTTCAGCACTGTCGCACTTTGAATGGCAATTGCGCGGTCATGCTACACTGTACCCAAACAAAATTGGCGTCCTTTTTTTCCCACAAATAGAGCTTTCTTTTGGTGGTATTTGATCACCTCTGCGATTTTTTTTTTGGTCAACAACTAAAAAAAGACTGAAAATTTTGAAAAAAAATTATGTTTTTATTTTTTTCTGTAATTTTTTTGTAAATAAGTAAGTTTTCTCTTTCAATTACGGGCACTGATATGGCGGCACTGATGGGCACAGATGAGATGGCACTGATGGACATCGATGAGGTAGTACTGACGGGCATGAGGTGGCACTGATTGGCGGCGCTGGTATGCGGCACTGATGGGCACTCATAGGCCGCACTGATGGGCACACATAGGTGGCACTGATGGGCACTCATGGGCGGCACTGATGGGCAATCATGGGCGGCACTGATGGGCACTCATGGGCGGCACTGGGCACTCATAGGCGGCACAGATGGGCGGCACTTATGGGTGGCACAGATGGGCACTGTGGGGTGGCACAGATGGGCACTGTGGGGTGGCACAGATGGGCACTGTGGGGTGGCACAGATGGGCACTGTGGGGTGGCACAGATGGACACTGTGGGGCGGCACTGATATACACTGTGGGGCGGCACTGATGGACACTGTGGGGCGGCACTGATTAACTTATGTTGCCAGTCAGTGCCCATTTGTGGGCACTGATTGGCATCTTTTTTTTTTTCCAGACCTTTTTTTTTTTTTTTTTGACTTTTTTTTTTTTCAGACTTTTTTTTGCTCCCCTTTTTTTTTTTTTCCTGGTGGTCCATGTGGCGATCCGAGGGGGGGCTGCGCTGATAAACAATCAGCGCGAACCCCCCCTGTCAGGAGAGCCGCCGATCGGCTCTCCTCTACTCAGACGCGAGTGAGGAAGAGCCATCAACGGCTCTTCCTGTTTACATCGTGATCAGCCGTGGTTGGACACGGCTGATCACGTGGTAAAGAGTCTCCGTGAGAGACTCTTTACCGAGATCGGTGTTGCGGGGTGTCAGACTGACACCCTGCAACAACGATCGCCGCGATGCGCGCCCCCGGCTCAGAATCCTGAGGAGGTCATATGACGTCCAATCAGGATTCTGCAACCACTTTGCCGCCGTCAATATGTCATTGGCGGGCGGCAAGTGGTTAAAGTCCCAAACCCTTCTCTTTTTCCGTTAATGGAAATACTGGTAGTAAAACCATCCTAACATCGGTTCTAAGTTTATTTTTTGGCTGGTGTTACAAGTTTGGCTTGGTGTTTCTTCTTCCCTGCAGCTTCCTTTCAGTAATATAAAAACAGCAGTTCCACAGGTTTCTCTATGTTCATTAATTATCATTAGTGGGAATGCTTTAATAAGCATTCCCAGTATTGATATTCGTTTTTTATTATTAGTGGGAATGCTTTAATAAGCATTCCCAGTATTGATATTCGTTTTTTATTATTAGTGGGAATGCTTTAATAAGCATTCCCAGTATTGATATTCGTTTTTTATTAGTGGGAATGCTTTCATAAGCATTCCCAGTATTGATATTCGTTTTTTATTAGTGGGAATGCTTTAATAAGCATTCCCAGTATTGATATTCGTTTTTTATTATTCTTAATTAGTGGGAATGCTTTAATAAGCATTCCCAGTATTGATATTCGTTTTTTATTATTCTTCTTAATTTTAATTTTAATTTTATTCCGTACGTTTTTTGGCTCTGCGTAACTCCTGCATACTTTCAGCTATTGAGACCATTCAACTTTTAAAATGTTCATCTCGTTCAGTTTACGATGGGACTTCTTCAAGTTTTTTTGTACTATTTATACTTTTTAAAATATTAAGCATTTGGACACTTTTTTTTAACATTGAAGTCAATGAGAACATCCTTTTTCCTGCTTCAAAACACACATTCTGCCAAA
The DNA here is from genome assembly GCF_905171775.1 of Rana temporaria. NCBI lineage: Eukaryota > Metazoa > Chordata > Amphibia > Anura > Ranidae > Rana > Rana temporaria. The sequence continues at coordinate 156,413,389 of NC_053492.1, forward strand.
AGTTTCAGCTCCTTCATACTTTCACTTACAGACACCAAACAAACTTTAAAGCGGTCACAAAATATTCAGCTATCCAAACATGACTTTTTAGATTGATATCTTTTAAGTTTTTTGTGAAAACGCAATTTACGGTTGGTGAATTTTTCAGAAAATTTTATCGGTTATAATGTGTTTCTATGGAGCAGCTTTAGAGTGTGTCATGTGACCATTACAGCACAGATCATCCACAAAAAAAATTATCTTTAAAAAAGGGGGAACAAATTGCTCTCACGCCCACAAGATCTACTTGTCATACACAATTTATATATCAAAACGTAGCTATGCTTGTCTGGTTCCGGGCAATGTGATCAGTTTTGCTATAGGCATTTGACTTTTAGTTCCAGGAGCTTCTAAAGGACAAGTGCCTCAAACTCCCTCCCATTGACCGTCATGTTAAAAAGTCTAAAAAATGTTTCTGCAAAACACACAAAGATGCTCTTTTCTAAATCGCTGACATGGCCACATTTTTAAGTTTATCAACATAAATTTCATATCGATGCGTTCACAAGGGCCGTGTCTTTCAAACGGTGAAGTCGCTGTATCGATCGCATATACGGTTGTGGATTTATTAACTTTTGTTTGAAGGCGTAATTCATGTATTTGGTCTGTGAATTAAAAGGCGTTTGTAATGGTATTTCTTTCCATAAATAGCTTTCCTTACCTCAGGGCAATATTCCTCCTCACTGACCTGGGGGAGGGGGGGAAACCTCTTGAGGGGGGAGGGGCGACCAGGAAGTCAGGATACTCTCTACTTTGCAGATAGAGAAAGGAGCTGTGTGTCCTAAAGATAGTGTAGTGGTTATGGTGAATGGCTTTGGTGCGGGCTCACCAATTCAGCATTCCCACTCGCATTTTCCTCAGGAAATGCATTTTCTAGTTTTAATTTTAATTTTATTCCGTACGTTTTTTGGCTCTGCGTAACTTCTGCATACTTTCAGCTATTGAGACCATTTAACTTTTAAAATGTTCATCTCGTTCAGCTAACGATGGGACTTCTTCAAGTTTTTTTGTACTATTTATACTTTTTAAAATATTAAGCTTTTAGACACTTTTTTTTAACATTGAAGTCAATGAGAACATCCTTTTTCCTGCTTCAAAACACACGTTCTGCCAAAAGTTTCAGCTCCTTCATACTTTCACTTACAGACACCAAACAAACTTTAAAGCAGTCACAAAATATTCAGCTATCCAAACATGACTTTTCAGATTGATATCTTTTACGGTTTTTGTGAAAACGCAATTTACGTTTAGTGATTTTTGTATCGGTTATAATGTAATCCTATGGAGCAGGTTTAGAGTGTGTCATGTGACCTTTAGAGTGGAGATCTTTGAAAACAAAAATTATCTTTAAAAAAAGGGCGAACAAATTGCTCTCACGCCCACAAGATCTACTTGTCATACACAATTTATATATCAAAACGTAGGTATGCTTGTCTGGTTTCAGGCAATGTGATCAGTTTTGTGATACGTATTTTAGTTTTAGTTCCAGGAGCTTCTAAAGGACAAGAGTGACAAAACCACTCTCATTGACCGTCCATGTTAAAAATTTAAAAAATTTTCCTGCAAAACACACAAAGACGCTCTTTTCTAAATCGCTGGCATGGCCACAATTTTAAGTTTATCAACATAAATTTCATATCGATGCGTTCACAGGGGCCGTGTCTTTCAAACGGTGAAGTCGCTGTATCGATCGCATGTACGGTTGTGGATTTATTACGTTTTGTTTGGAGGCGTAATTAATGTATTGGTCTGTGAATTAAAAGGCGTTTGTAATGGAATTTCTTTCCATAAATAGCTTTCTACCTCAGTGCAATATTCCTCCTCACTGACCTAGGGGGAGGGGAAACCTCTTGAGGGGGGAGGGGCGACCAGGAAGTCAGCATACTCTCTACTTTGCAGATAGAGAAAGGAGCTGTGTGTCCTAAAGATAGTGTAGTGGTTATGGTGAATGGCTTTGGTGCGGGCTCAGCAATTCAGCATTCCCACTCGCATTTTCCTCAGGGAATGCATTTTCTAGTTAGTGGGAATGCTTTAATAAGCATTCCCAGTATTGATATTCGTTTTTTATTATTCTTCTTCTTAATTTTATTCCGTACGTTTTTTGGCTCTGCGTAACTTCTGCATACTTTCAGCTATTGAGACCATTTAACTTTTAAAATGTTCGTCTCATTCAGCTAACGATGGGACTTCTTCAAGTTTTTTTGTACTATTTATACTTTTTAAAATATTAAGCTTTTAGACACTTTTTTTTAACATTGAAGTCAATGAGAACATCCTTTTTCCTGCTTCAAAACACACGTTCTGCCAAAAGTTTCAGCTCCTTCATACTTTCACTTACAGACACCAAACAAACTTTAAAGCGGTCACAAAATATTCAGCTATCCAAACATGACTTTTTAGATTGATATCTTATACGGTTTTTGTGAAAACGCAATTTACGTTTAGTGATTTTTTTATCGGTTATAATGTAATCCTATGGAGCAGGTTTAGAGTGTGTCATGTGACCTTTAGAGTGGAGATCTTTGAAAACAAAAATTATCTTTAAAAAAAGGGCGAACAAATTGCTCTCACGCCCACAAGATCTACTTGTCATACACAATTTATATATCAAAACGTAGGTATGCTTGTCTGGTTTCAGGCAATGTGATCAGTTTTGTGATACGTATTTTAGTTTTAGTTCCAGGAGCTTCTAAAGGACAAGAGTGACAAAACCACTCTCATTGACCGTCCATGTTAAAAATTTAAAAATTTTTCCTGCAAAACACACAAAGACGCTGTTTTCTAAATCGCTGGCATGGCCACAATTTTAAGTTTATCAACATAAATTTCATATCGATGCGTTCACAAGGGCCGTGTCTTTCAAACGGTGAAGTCGCTGTATCGATCGCATGTACGGTTGTGGATTTATTACGTTTTGTTTGGAGGCGTAATTAATGTATTGGTCTGTGAATTAAAAGGCGTTTGTAATGGAATTTCTTTCCATAAATAGCTTTCTACCTCAGTGCAATATTCCTCCTCACTGACCTGGGGGGAGGGGAAACCTCTTGAGGGGGGAGGGGCGACCAGGAAGTCAGCATACTCTCTACTTTGCAGATAGAGAAAGGAGCTGTGTGTCCTAAAGATAGTGTAGTGGTTATGGTGAATGGCTTTTGTGCGGGCTCAGCAATTCAGCATTCCCACTCGCATTTTCCTCAGGGAATGCATTTTCTAGTTATTCTTAATTTTAATTTTAATTTTATTCCGTACGTTTTTTGGCTCTGCGTAACTTCTGCATACTTTCAGCTATTGAGACCATTCAACTTTTAAAATGTGCATCTCATTCAGCTAACGATGGGACTTCTTCAAGTTTTTTTGTACTATTTATACTTTTTAAAATATTAAGCTTTTAGACACTTTTTTTTAACATTGAAGTCAATGAGAACATCCTTTTTCCTGCTTCAAAACACACGTTCTGCCAAAAGTTTCAGCTCCTTCATACTTTCACTTACAGACACCAAACTAACTTTAAAGCGGTCACAAAATATTCAGCTATCCAAACATGACTTTTCAGATTGATATCTTTTACGGTTTTTGTGAAAACGCAATTTACGTTTAGCGATTTTTTCAGAAAATGGAATCGGTTATAATGTAACCCTATGGAAGGGATTTAGAGTGTGTCATGTGACCTTTACAGTGGAGATCTTTGAAAACAAAAATTATCTTTAAAAAAAGGGCGAACAAATTGCTCTCACGCCCACAAGATCTACTTGTCATACACAATTTATATATCAAAACGTAGGTATGCTTGTCTGGTTTCAGGCAATGTGATCAGTTTTGTGATACGTATTTTAGTTTTAGTTCCAGGAGCTTCTAAAGGACAAGAGCGACAAAACCACTCTCATTGACCGTCCATGTTAAAAATTTTAAAAATTTTCCTGCAAAACACACAAAGACGCTCTTTTCTAAATCGCTGGCATGGCCACAATTTTAAGTTTATCAACATAAATTTCATATCGATGCGTTCACAAGGGCCGTGTCTTTCAAACGGTGAAGTCGCTGTATCGATCGCATGTACGGTTGTGGATTTATTACGTTTTGTTTGGAGGCGTAATTAATGTATTGGTCTGTGAATTAAAAGGCGTTTGTAATGGTATTTCTTTCCATAAATAGCTTTCCTTACCTCAGTGCAATATTCCTCCTCACTGACCTGGGGGGAGGGGAAACCTCTTGAGGGGGAGGGGCGACCAGGAAGTCAGCATACTCTCTACTTTGCAGATAGAGAAAGGAGCTGTGTGTCCTAAAGATAGTGTAGTGGTTATGGTGAATGGCTTTGGTGCGGGCTCAGCAATTCAGCATTCCCACTCGCATTTTCCTCAGGGAATGCATTTTCTAGTTCTTAATTTTAATTTTAATTTTATTCCGTACGTTTTTTGGCTCTGCGTAACTTCTGCATACTTTCAGCTATTGAGACCATTTAACTTTTAAAATGTTCGTCTCATTCAGCTAACGATGGGACTTCTTCAAGTTTTTTTGTACTATTTATACTTTTTAAAATATTAAGCTTTTAGACACTTTTTTTTAACATTGAAGTCAATGAGAACATCCTTTTTCCTGCTTCAAAACACACGTTCTGCCAAAAGTTTCAGCTCCTTCATACTTTCACTTACAGACACCAAACAAACTTTAAAGCGGTCACAAAATATTCAGCTATCCAAACATGACTTTTTAGATTGATATCTTATACGGTTTTTGTGAAAACGCAATTTACGTTTAGTGATTTTTTTATCGGTTATAATGTAATCCTATGGAGCAGGTTTAGAGTGTGTCATGTGACCTTTAGAGTGGAGATCTTTGAAAACAAAAATTATCTTTAAAAAAAGGGCGAACAAATTGCTCTCACGCCCACAAGATCTACTTGTCATACACAATTTATATATCAAAACGTAGGTATGCTTGTCTGGTTTCAGGCAATGTGATCAGTTTTGTGATACGTATTTTAGTTTTAGTTCCAGGAGCTTCTAAAGGACAAGAGTGACAAAACCACTCTCATTGACCGTCCATGTTAAAAATTTAAAATTTTTTCCTGCAAAACACACAAAGACGCTCTTTTCTAAATCGCTGGCATGGCCACAATTTTAAGTTTATCAACATAAATTTCATATCGATGCGTTCACAAGGGCCGTGTCTTTCAAACGGTGAAGTCGCTGTATCGATCGCATGTACGGTTGTGGATTTATTACGTTTTGTTTGAAGGCGTAATTCATGTATTGGTCTGTGAATTAAAAGGCGTTTGTAATGGAATTTCTTTCCATAAATAGCTTTCTACCTCAGTGCAATATTCCTCCTCACTGACCTGGGGGGAGGGGAAACCTCTTGAGGGGGGAGGGGCGACCAGGAAGTCAGCATACTCTCTACTTTGCAGATAGAGAAAGGAGCTGTGTGTCCTAAAGATAGTGTAGTGGTTATGGTGAATGGCTTTGGTGCGGGCTCAGCAATTCAGCATTCCCACTCGCATTTTCCTCAGGGAATGCATTTTCTAGTTCTTAATTAGTGGGAATGCTTTAATAAGCATTCCCAGTATTGATATTCATTTTTTATTATTAGTGGGAATGCTTTAATAAGCATTCCCAGTATTGATATTCGTTTTTTATTATTCTTCTTCTTAATTTTATTCCGTACGTTTTTTGGCTCTGCGTAACTTCTGCATACTTTCAGCTATTGAGACCATTTAACTTTTAAAATGTTCGTCTCATTCAGCTAACGATGGGACTTCTTCAAGTTTTTTTGTACTATTTATACTTTTTAAAATATTAAGCTTTTAGACACTTTTTTTTAACATTGAAGTCAATGAGAACATCCTTTTTCCTGCTTCAAAACACACGTTCTGCCAAAAGTTTCAGCTCCTTCATACTTTCACTTACAGACACCAAACAAACTTTAAAGCGGTCACAAAATATTCAGCTATCCAAACATGACTTTTTAGATTGATATCTTATACGGTTTTTGTGAAAACGCAATTTACGTTTAGTGATTTTTTTATCGGTTATAATGTAATCCTATGGAGCAGGTTTAGAGTGTGTCATGTGACCTTTAGAGTGGAGATCTTTGAAAACAAAAATTATCTTTAAAAAAAGGGCGAACAAATTGCTCTCACGCCCACAAGATCTACTTGTCATACACAATTTATATATCAAAACGTAGGTATGCTTGTCTGGTTTCAGGCAATGTGATCAGTTTTGTGATACGTATTTTAGTTTTAGTTCCAGGAGCTTCTAAAGGACAAGAGTGACAAAACCACTCTCATTGACCGTCCATGTTAAAAATTTAAAATTTTTTCCTGCAAAACACACAAAGACGCTCTTTTCTAAATCGCTGGCATGGCCACAATTTTAAGTTTATCAACATAAATTTCATATCGATGCGTTCACAAGGGCCGTGTCTTTCAAACGGTGAAGTCGCTGTATCGATCGCATGTACGGTTGTGGATTTATTACGTTTTGTTTGGAGGCGTAATTAATGTATTGGTCTGTGAATTAAAAGGCGTTTGTAATGGAATTTCTTTCCATAAATAGCTTTCCTTACCTCAGTGCAATATTCCTCCTCACTGACCTGGGGGGAGGGGAAACCTCTTGAGGGGGGAGGGGCGACCAGGAAGTCAGCATACTCTCTACTTTGCAGATAGAGAAAGGAGCTGTGTGTCCTAAAGATAGTGTAGTGGTTATGGTGAATGGCTTTGGTGCGGGCTCAGCAATTCAGCATTCCCACTCGCATTTTCCTCAGGGAATGCATTTTCTAGTTCTTCTTCTTAATTTTATTCCGTACGTTTTTTGGCTCTGCGTAACTTCTGCATACTTTCAGCTATTGAGACCATTTAACTTTTAAAATGTTCGTCTCATTCAGCTAACGATGGGACTTCTTCAAGTTTTTTTGTACTATTTATACTTTTTAAAATATTAAGCTTTTAGACACTTTTTTTTAACATTGAAGTCAATGAGAACATCCTTTTTCCTGCTTCAAAACACACGTTCTGCCAAAAGTTTCAGCTCCTTCATACTTTCACTTACAGACACCAAACAAACTTTAAAGCGGTCACAAAATATTCAGCTATCCAAACATGACTTTTCAGATTGATATCTTATACGGTTTTTGTGAAAACGCAATTTACGTTTAGTGATTTTTTTATCGGTTATAATGTAATCCTATGGAGCAGGTTTAGAGTGTGTCATGTGACCTTTAGAGTGGAGATCTTTGAAAACAAAAATTATCTTTAAAAAAAGGGCGAACAAATTGCTCTCACGCCCACAAGATCTACTTGTCATACACAATTTATATATCAAAACGTAGGTATGCTTGTCTGGTTTCAGGCAATGTGATCAGTTTTGTGATACGTATTTTAGTTTTAGTTCCAGGAGCTTCTAAAGGACAAGAGTGACAAAACCACTCTCATTGACCGTCCATGTTAAAAATTTAAAAATTTTTCCTGCAAAACACACAAAGACGCTCTTTTCTAAATCGCTGGCATGGCCACAATTTTAAGTTTATCAACATAAATTTCATATCGATGCGTTCACAAGGGCCGTGTCTTTCAAACGGTGAAGTCGCTGTATCGATCGCATGTACGGTTGTGGATTTATTACGTTTTGTTTGGAGGCGTAATTAATGTATTGGTCTGTGAATTAAAAGGCGTTTGTAATGGAATTTCTTTCCATAAATAGCTTTCCTTACCTCAGTGCAATATTCCTCCTCACTGACCTGGGGGGAGGGGAAACCTCCTGAGGGGGGAGGGGCGACCAGGAAGTCAGCATACTCTCTACTTTGCAGATAGAGAAAGGAGCTGTGTGTCCTAAAGATAGTGTAGTGGTTATGGTGAATGGCTTTGGTGCGGGCTCAGCAATTCAGCATTCCCACTCGCATTTTCCTCAGGGAATGCATTTTCTAGTTCTTAATTTTAATTTTATTCCGTACGTTTTTTGGCTCTGCGTAACTTCTGCATACTTTCAGCTATTGAGACCATTTAACTTTTAAAATGTTCGTCTCATTCAGCTAACGATGGGACTTCTTCAAGTTTTTTTGTACTATTTATACTTTTTAAAATATTAAGCTTTTAGACACTTTTTTTTAACATTGAAGTCAATGAGAACATCCTTTTTCCTGCTTCAAAACACACGTTCTGCCAAAAGTTTCAGCTCCTTCATACTTTCACTTACAGACACCAAACAAACTTTAAAGCGGTCACAAAATATTCAGCTATCCAAACATGACTTTTCAGATTGATATCTTTTACGGTTTTTGTGAAAACGCAATTTACGTTTAGCGATTTTTTCAGAAAATGGAATCGGTTATAATGTAACCCTATGGAAGGGATTTAGAGTGTGTCATGTGACCTTTACAGTGGAGATCTTTGAAAACAAAAATTATCTTTAAAAAAAGGGCGAACAAATTGCTCTCACGCCCACAAGATCTACTTGTCATACACAATTTATATATCAAAACGTAGGTATGCTTGTCTGGTTTCAGGCAATGTGATCAGTTTTGTGATACGTATTTTAGTTTTAGTTCCAGGAGCTTCTAAAGGACAAGAGCGACAAAACCACTCTCATTGACCGTCATGTTAAAAATTTTAAAAATGTTCCTGCAAAACACACAAAGACGCTCTTTTCTAAATCGCTGGCATGGCCACAATTTTAAGTTTATCAACATAAATTTCATATCGATGCGTTCACAAGGGCCGTGTCTTTCAAACGGTGAAGTCGCTGTATCGATCGCATGTACGGTTGTGGATTTATTACGTTTTGTTTGAAGGCGTAATTCATGTATTGGTCTGTGAATTAAAAGGCGTTTGTAATGGAATTTCTTTCCATAAATAGCTTTCTACCTCAGTGCAATATTCCTCCTCACTGACCTGGGGGGGAGGGGAAACCTCTTGAGGGGGGAGGGGCGACCAGGAAGTCAGCATACTCTCTACTTTGCAGATAGAGAAAGGAGCTGTGTGTCCTAAAGATAGTGTAGTGGTTATGGTGAATTGCTTTGGTGCGGGCTCAGCAATTCAGCATTCCCACTCGCATTTTCCTCAGGGAATGCATTTTCTAGTTTTAATTTTAATTTTATTCCGTACGTTTTTTGGCTCTGCGTAACTTCTGCATACTTTCAGCTATTGAGACCATTCAACTTTTAAAATGTTCATCTCGTTCAGCTAACGATGGGACTTCTTCAAGTTTTTTTGTACTATTTATACTTTTTAAAATATTAAGCTTTTAGACACTTTTTTTTAACATTGAAGTCAATGAGAACATCCTTTTTCCTGCTTCAAAACACACGTTCTGCCAAAAGTTTCAGCTCCTTCATACTTTCACTTACAGACACCAAACAAACTTTAAAGCGGTCACAAAATATTCAGCTATCCAAACATGACTTTTCAGATTGATATCTTTTACGGTTTTTGTGAAAACGCAATTTACGTTTAGTGATTTTTTTATCGGTTATAATGTAATCCTATGGAGCAGGTTTAGAGTGTGTCATGTGACCTTTAGAGTGGAGATCTTTGAAAACAAAAATTATCTTTAAAAAAAGGGCGAACAAATTGCTCTCACGCCCACAAGATCTACTTGTCATACACAATTTATATATCAAAACGTAGGTATGCTTGTCTGGTTTCAGGCAATGTGATCAGTTTTGTGATACGTATTTTAGTTTTAGTTCCAGGAGCTTCTAAAGGACAAGAGTGACAAAACCACTCTCATTGACCGTCCATGTTAAAAATTTTAAAAATTTTCCTGCAAAACACACAAAGACGCTCTTTTCTAAATCGCTGGCATGGCCACAATTTTAAGTTTATCAACATAAATTTCATATCGATGCGTTCACAAGGGCCGTGTCTTTCAAACGGTGAAGTCGCTGTATCGATCGCATGTACGGTTGTGGATTTGGAGGCGTAATTAATGTATTGGTCTGTGAATTAAAAGGCGTTTGTAATGGAATTTCTTTCCATAAATAGCTTTCTACCTCAGTGCAATATTCCTCCTCACTGACCTGGGGGGAGGGGAAACCTCTTGAGGGGGGAGGGGCGACCAGGAAGTCAGCATACTCTCTACTTTGCAGATAGAGAAAGGAGCTGTGTGTCCTAAAGATAGTGTAGTGGTTATGGTGAATGGCTTTGGTGCGGGCTCAGCAATTCAGCATTCCCACTCGCATTTTCCTCAGGGAATGCATTTTCTAGTTTGAAATAAAAGTGTGACTGGTGCTCACCTGCAGAGCAGGTACATACTGCATACTATACAGTAAGCTAGTAAGCAACAATCCAAAAGATGGGTAATGTGTATGCCCAATGAGGGTCCTACCACCCTAAAGCACATTGTCTGTGTTTAGTGCCATGCACCCATCATTATGTACCTGTCAAACTCAGCTGTGAGGGTAACTCGATACAACTGCTATGTCTCCATTGATTTATATAGGCTGCCTGCACACAGCTTAGCGCTACTGCGAAAAGGTAAATAAATGGCTCGTCACACTGTTTAGCTGAGTGTCCATGTAAATTAAAGAGAAAGTGCTAGTATGCATTTCCATGGACACACTCCTAAACCTTGGAGTTCAGGAGTCACAATACTTTTGGTAATATAGTGTATATACAGTATATTGAGACACAGGGTTGATATACTGAAAGCAAATAAGCTGTTCAGTTTACAAGGTAATTTTCATGTTAGAAGGGGTGAAGCACTGCTGACTTTTATTATACAATCATGTGATTTTTTTTATTTATTTTTTTGCATCCTTTGCAAAGAGAATTTTCACTGCGCTCACTAAGCTAAATGAAATATTCCCTGGAAAAGTGATCAACCTATTTGTCTTTAAGAAATTGACCCAACACTGTTGCACTCCTATAGCAGATTTGGCTGCACCTTCCTTGTTTATTTGGGGGATTGCTTTTCTTCTTTCATGTAAGGGTTTGAAGTGGTATTAAATCCAAAAACAAATCCTTTATTTTCACCAGGTGATCCAGCCAGTAAATCTATTACTTTTCAACTTACTACATCAGACCAGGCTTTCCGGACAAAGTTACATTTAGAGGGTTGAGTCCATCCATTTACCACTGACAGGGGTGCTTACAATTATTTATTTTTCATTTATGTAGAACCTATTACTGGACATGACTTAAGCCTTGTGCACACGATCGGACTTGAAACAAACTTTTCCTTGGATTTTTGTCCGAAGGGAGTTGGCCGGGCACACCCATAGCATACACACGCTCGGACTTTTCTGCAAACTTTCCTAAAACTTTCCCAACATCACATGTTTTTTCTGCTCTTTTCTGCTCTTTACCGCCACCCTTTGGTCACCTTTTGCTATTGTTGGTTGATTTTAACATTGGTTCTGAGCATGCGTATTTGTACTTTGTACAAAAGTCCGATGACTTGCTGTACACACGGTCGGACTAGGCACCATCAGACTTTTGTTGCCGAAAAGTTTGTCCGTTTGCAGAGCAAACTTTTGTCCGATGAAAACCGAAAAAGTTTGTCCGATGGAGAGTACACACGGTCGGATTTTTTTGCAAACTTGCTCATTTTGAAGTTTGTTGGCAAAAAGTCAGACCGTGTGTACAGGCCTTAACAAATGAAAGCTGAGCTCCAGCTAATACTTTTTGAGTTTATTTTCACTTTAATATTTGGTAAAAGTGTTTTTTTAAAGCACTACACATATACTACTCACTAGAATATTTTGGGTTCTTTTTTTCAGTATATACACTGAATTGTATTTTTTTTTTAATAAAAGCTGGCTGTTCTGGGTCCCATTAATATTGTGTTTTGTTATTGTTTTTACAAATCGCACATGTCTTCACCTCACTTCAGCTGTCTACAGTATAATAAATACACTATATTTCTGTTTGTTTTATTAAAAATTAGCTGGTTTGTGTCCTATTGACAAAGTGACCTAGTAAAAGAGAAAGTGCACATTCTCAGTATGTGGAGTGCAGTGTGTTTTTCTGAGAATAAATTATACTGTAATGTTGATTTTTCATAACTACAAATGGTTGTTGGTGGTCCTATTTAAATTTGGCCTTGAGTATAAACACAATAAATTTGAGAACACTGTACTCAGTACAATATTCGGGGTGTTTTTTTCTGAGAATTCTGTAATATTGATTACCACATCTATGGTGTTACCAAATAGCTGTTGGGGGGTTCTAATCAAACTGGGTCTTGAGTGCAAACAAGGCAAATCTAGGAACATACTTTTCTAGGATTAAATTATACAGTAAAGTTGATTTTTCCATTTCAATATGAAGGTTGATGGTCCCATCAAATATGGGGCTTGAGTGCCAATAAATAATATTGGGAACTTACTCACTACAATATTTGAGTTTTTTTTTTGGAATAAATAAATGAATATAGATTCTACAGTTACAAATGGCTAATGGGAGTTATATTCCAATTATGGCTTGAGTGCAAATAAATTAAATCTGGGTATGTACTCATTACAATTAGGGATGGGCCGAACACCCTCCAGTTCGGTTCGCACCAGAACACCTCGAACAGGCAAAAAGTTCTAGCGAACATGCAAACCCTATTAAAGACTATAGGACACGGACAAGAAAAATCAAAAGTGCTAATTCTGAAGGCTTAGGCCCCATACTCACGACCAAACATGTTTGCTGAAACTGGCCCGCGGACCATTTTCAGCAGACATGTTTGGTCGTGTGTAGTTACGAGCGTACAGAATTTCACCGTACATTTGCCCGCCGGGCCGTTTTTCAGCAGACATTTATTTCCAAACTTGTTTTAAAACCGTCCGCTCAAATCCTGTCCGAACGGACATGTTTGGTGGTGAGTACACAAAACCAACGTACAAAAACCCCGCGCATGCTCAGACTAAATGAGGCCACGGGACCGCTCGTTCAGGTAAAACTCACGTTTGTTTGGGATATGGCACATTCGTCAATAGAAAGATTAATTCTAGCAATAGAACACTGAAGCAAACCACACAATAAACAACGCTTGATGCCGTCGTTTTATTCATTCTTCTCTTGCTATAAATAATCAGTTATTTAGCTCATGTTATTTCAACTGAGTTGTTCCATACTGAAAAGTGACATTTGTTAGCTGTGATGTAGTAAGATTTGTGCAAACTTTTATTGGCCCGACGTATCATATTTTTAGTGGTCCTCCACATGTCAAATTTTTTGCTTTAAATGTTTAATGGTTATCTTTCCCACTTTATTTAGGTGTTTATAGTTATGTCACCATTTAGAATATTTTAATCGGAAATATTTTTGATTTTGCTTTTGTTTGTATATTTAACTGGATTATTTAGAAGGTTGTTTAAATTGTCTACCATGTTGGCACACCAAATGCCCCCCCCCCCATGAGTTAGTGAATATTTTAGATTAAACATTTTATTTGTTTGTAATGTTTGATGCCTAAAATAATACCCACAGTATTACAAACAATAGGCACGTTTTTCAAATCAACAAAAAGGCTTTTATTTGAGCAAATTATAAAAAGGAACAAAAACAGAATGGCAGCACTTGAACAGCTAGCAAAATACATGCAAACTTGCATTTCAAACATGGTGAAGGATAAACTAGCCAACCTCAGGAAGCACACAAAATAAAATCTGAAGCAGCAGCACATAACCAAAGGAACCCAAGCTGTGGTAGTCCAAACAAGATGCCATTTGTGGGGGATCAAATGGAAGGCAGGGCATCAACGTCTCCTCTTCCTTGCAACCTTCCTTCCAGGCTGCCTTCCAGCGGGTCTTCCCTGGGCCCTTGCAGGTGGGGATGATGTGGCAGCATGAGTATGATGTTCAGCAAGCCGGGCCGGGTCACATAGCCCAGTGTCTGGGGTCAGCAGCTCCCTCTGCATCCACCAAAGGGCCTGGTTGATCACGCCCTTTGCCAGTTGCTTCTGCTCCTCCGTGCCTTTATTGAGATCATGTGCCACGGAGGCACTGTAGGCCTCAGTGGGGTTGAGGGGGGCCCTCATGATGGCACACTGCCCCCAATTTCTTCTTACGGCCTGGTGGCCTAATATAAAGGGGAGGAGCCTGGCTGGTGGTGCTTGTCCTGGGGAGCTGCTGAACGCCACTGGGCCCGGCCTCCTCCTGGCTGCCACTGACCCCTTCGTCCTGGCTGACAGTGAGGAGAGGATCTGCCACCTCCTGGCTGGTCTCGTCTTCCTGTGTAAAAAAAAGGGACATGTTGTAATATATTTAGGAATATACTCACTCACATTTTCATGTTTGAATCTTATTTTTTGCCTTGAATTAAAACTTGAAAACAGACTCACCCTCTGACCCCTGCAGTTGTCATCCCTGACACCTATTTGTTTGCCCACGATTTTAGATTTTTACTTCCCAGCTTGTATTTTATTAACCAATATCAAGTCAAGAATCAAACAATAATTAATATTATTACATAAATAGTTATGAAACTACTATACCTCATCATCGTAGAGGCGCAGATCTGACTCTCTGTCAGCCAGGCCCTCTTCATCTGACTCTGCAGGGCTGTGGTGATCTGGGGAAGTCCCGCTGGGAGGTAGCGTGGAGGAAAGGTTGGGATTCAGACTTGACATTGATGGCCTGCCTTCCAGTTGATCCCGCAAAAATGACATCTGGTTGTAATACCACAGCTTGGGTTCCTTTGGTCGTCTTGCTGCTGCTCCAGATCTTAGCTGCTTTTGGTGAGCTTTGTACGCTCTCCTATATGTGCCCCTGAGGTTGGCAAGTTTATCCTTCACCATGTTGGCACTGCATTCTGGCACCCATGTCCTCATGTATGCTGCTAGCTGTTCAAGTGCTGCCGCTCGTACGTCCTTGTTGTGGTAGGTGGGCTGCTTTGAATCCCACAGGATGGGCATTTCACTAAATTTATCCAGCAAGTGCTGGATAATCTCTTGGGTCTGCAGGAGATCCATTGGGAAATGATGATTTACTCTTTTTTATTCTAGATTGAAAAAATCAAAAGAAACCAAAAACACAATTAAAAAAAGCCTCAGCATTTACATTGATAGAATATGTTGTTGAAAAAGTAGTACCTATATAGAAATACAAACACAGTGTCTCTTGTTTAGAAAATGCTGGCCAGCTCTGCCCCATTGGTTGGTTTTAGCTCAACTTTTTTTTATACATGCCGCCCCTTTGGTTACATTGCAGGAAATAATAGAAATGTACAACCATACACAATTATTACAAATGACAGCATTCATCAAGGCACTATTGCATGTGTAGATATCCTGCCCCTCAGCATTGATTACATGAAAGAAACTTCCTAATGACCTCTGTCCAACCAACACAGAACAATACTTGGCCTGATCTGAATACACCCTACATAATTACTAATGAGTCACAGCATTTTTGACCTCTCTATTTTGTGATGTCTACAAAAGCATTTGGGTACGAAAATCACATTCTGGTATCCAAGAGACATAATAGCTTAATAAAACTGTGCAACCAACAGACCAAACCCCCATCCCATGGCTCTACATTTTAGAGCCCGCTGCTGATCCCATGTTTAAATTTCTTACCTGCCTCTCTCAAAATCCTCGTTTGTTACGCTCGCTGAATTAACACGTAACCTACGTAATCACGTCAAGCGCCTTTTATCCACTCCGCGTATGTATGAAACGCCGCCCTCGTCACCTTTGCCATGCCCCTAATCAATTTAAAAAGTAAATATGGTATTAACTGTGTAGGTTCTGGAATCGCGCGAATATTCTCCGCGTAACCTACGTCAATACGTTGTTGGCATTCGCGACACTCCGCATATGCAAGAATCCCCGCCCTCATCTCCGCCCCTGGCGGGACATTTCCTCGTTTCCACGCCCCTAATCTCTGTGGGAAGGAAAGATGGCGATGTCACACGAGCGGGCACGGAGCTCTCATGGCGCAAGTGAAGGGACAGAGGCAGGACCGTCCCGATCCAGGCCTAAAAGATAGAAAGCCACTAATATGGCGTTCGAAGAAATGGTGGAGTTGGTTTACATCATGAGGAGGAAGGATTATGATGGTGAATGTGGGCCCTACAAAACACCGAACCGTAGAAAGTCACACATAATGGACAAGGTGGCAAGGAGAATGAGGAGAATGTTTGGTGTCACCAGGTCAAAGGAGCAACTCCGGAAGCGTTGGTCCGATTTAAAATTGAGGGAGCCACATCACATGAAGAAGATACTCAAAATTCTTCGTAAAAGTAAGTCCATATTATTTAAGGGGGGGGGGGAATGTCTGCAATAATGTGTTGACATGTATTTTTTCACATCTGCCTCCTTGGCCTGCTTGTACTTTTGAACACGTGTAGATACTGTATTGTGTTTATGTCAAATAACAACCCTTACCAAATTTCGTGAAATAGTAAACACGCGTAATATGACATTGTTTAGCAAAAATGTGACGTTACTTCATGAACAACACACCTGGACATGGCTGACTGGCCCCAAACTTGGTTTTCAAACATTTTTGCATAGCAAAATCACAGAAATTAAATTGAGTGCATGTGACAGGCAAACAAGATTCATTCTCCAAAATGCTAATAAAGATGATGTTTTAACATCTTGAAATGCAAAGCACCTGTGTCTCAAAAATCAAAGTATATTTATTTGGAGGGTCGACGAGAATTAATGTTTTGGGGGGACATCCATGTGTGTCACTTCTTTGCAAAAAAGGGGCAGGATCAGAGCTTGGCCTAGAACTACCCCAAAAATGGAGGATTGCTGAAAGAATAAACAACCAAAAATCATCATAAATGTATCGTCTATGCAATGTGTGCGATTTATGATATACAATATCTGTGTGCTGATGAGTATACCTTTTGTTTTTGATTATTTCTTATAGGGGAAAGAAGACGCCAGCAATTGGAGGAGGCAGAGAGGGCCAGACACCCGCAAAATCAAACACCTCCACATGTTGAGCAGGAGGAGGCTGGGGAAGGAAGAGAGGAGGATGTGGAAGGAGAAGAGGATGTGGAAGGAGAAGAGGATGTGGAAGGAGAAGAGGATGTGGAAGGAGAAGAGGAAGGAAGAAAGGAGGAAGGAAGAGAGGAGGAAGAAGTAATTTTGGACTTAGAATTTATAGCAGATGAAGGGCAAGTGGCGGAAGAACAATTTGGCGAATTGAAAGAAGGTGGATTGATGGATGAAGGAGGAGTCGAAGATGATGGGGAGGTGGTGGAAGAAGGAGGAGTGATAGAAGATGAAGAAATTGGGGATGTGGAAATTATCAGGCCATCAGGTCAGTGTCACCCCTATATTAATAGGGCCAAACATATGCAGATAGGCTGTAAACTATTTACATATTTTGAATGCCAATTTGTTTCTTTTTAGGGGATGAAGATGGTGTATCACATTTTTCACGTGCAAGTGCTTCTATAATTGTACAGCAAGTAATGGAGTGCAGCACGGAAATGGACATTATGCGGGAAAGGATGCTAGTCATGGAGCAGAATGTGCGAAATGTCATTTCAGAGTGTAGCACGGAAATGGAGAACATGCGACAAAGGATGCTAGTCATCGAACAAAATTACAAAAATATCATTGACATGATGGGCCGTGTCAAAGACTGAACCACAGAAGCCCATCCCCCGCCCATCCCCCGCCCACAAAACCCTTTTTAATTTTTGTACTTTATAATACGCCAAAATTTCTAAATGCACACACAGTGTGCCAATATGTGCTATCTGCCATCACAGACTATCTATTGTCTGTGCTTTGTGGGTACAAACCCCTCCTCGATCCTCAAGTAGTTGAGAGGAAGGGTTTGCTCCCACAAAACACAGACATTGATCACCCATGATGTCAGATAGCACATGTGGCCATTTGTCTGTTTAACCAATGACATTTGGCGAGTTTTCACTGAATGTGTGCATTTAGAAATTTTGGCGTGTTCCAGTGTGAAAGCACACCATCCATATGACTGACTGCTGTTCTTTTTTTAAATTTTTGTTTGGTGTTGTTTTTTTTTTGTTTGTAAATGTTTATAGTTTCAGATCACAAAACGAACAAGAAATCTCACCTAAAGAAAGAAGTTAACTAATTTCAAGATAAATTAGTCTGGGTTATTGAAAACCAAACTAAATAAGAACTTTAATTTTGAACCAAAGTCTAAAAAAATTATGTTTAGAAGTGTGTATATATATATATATATATATATATATATATATATATATATATATATATATATATATATATCTCTAGAGATATATATATAGGAGACAAGCCCAAAAATTCTGGCGTATAGTTTCAGTGAAATTATTCTTCCATTGTGTTTCGATCAGTATTATTGCTAATCACTGTCAATAAAGACAACAAAATAAATAATAAAAATCCAATATTTTGATACAAAAATTTGCAGGAAATGTTTTCTGCCTAAAAATACAAATTTCTGATTAAAAAATGACTAAAATAAAAAAATAAAATTGTGACATCAAAAGCAGAAAAATGAGTGGCTTCTTATTTCTATACTGAATACCCAGTTAGTAGATGAGTGAATAATGTGCAAATGTGGTTAGTTAATACATCTGAGTAAGTAAATCTGGCACTAGAAGTGCACTATTTTTGGAGAGAACCTGGAAGACAGAAAAATAGAGAAAAAGCATTAATGACAAACAACTGTATAAAGTCCAATGGTCTAATTATTTATTAGTTGTGAGAATATTCCTTTCTTTGGGGGCCGAATTAGAAAGAAATATGATCTGGCATAGCAATGGCCCCCCGACCCATGAAGTACTCAACATATTTGTCGCGTACCTCACGAGCAGATTGGGGGGCCAAGCCAGCGCGACCAGTGTCCAGGCCAGGAATGTTCTCTGAGGGTAGTCCTGCCTCAGAGCCCATGGAGGCTAGGTACGTCTGGGAGTGCCTGCGTAGAAAATTGTGCAAAATGCAGCAGGCAAATATAATGGTGTTCAATTTATATTCCGCCAGATGTATCGATGTCAGGAACAGGCGGAACCGGTTGGAGAGGATCCCAAAGGCATTCTCGACTACCCTCCGAGCCCTGGACAACCGAAAATTGAACACACTCCTCTCTGAGGTGAGGGTCCTCTGGGGAAAAGGCCGCATTAGGTGAGGTCCAAGGCCGAAAGCCTCGTCCGCTAGGAACACAAACGGAAGTCCTTCCACATTATCTTCATCTGGTGGCAATGCCAGACCACCAGTTTGGAGACGATCATAGAAATCAGTCCGTGCGAACACTCCCCCATCTGACATCCGGCCGTTCTTCCCCACGTCCACATATAGAAACTCATACTGTGCCGACACCACCGCCATCAACACAATACTATGATAACCCTTGTAATTATAATAGTAGGACCCCGAGTGGGGTGGGGGCACAATGCGGACGTGTTTCCCATCTATTGCTCCACCGCAGTTAGGAAAATCCCACCGCTCGGCAAATTGGGAAGCCACAGACTGCCATTCCTGTGGTGTGGAGGGTAGCTGTGGGGACAAACAAAAAAAGAGATTTAGTACTTTGGAACATAAACATTGCAAACAGAATACTACAAGCATCCTTGTGCAACTTTACATTTTTAAAATAGCATTTGCAAATTATGAAGGGATAATTTCGGGGCACAAAGATATAGGCCCACTTAATTAATAACAGACTCCACAGCCCTCTGATGGGGACAAAAACACTTTGAAGGGGGGTGGGGGGTGGTTAAACTGTTTTTAGAAAACAAAAAAAAATAAATAAAGTGGCATGGTGGGGGTTGGCCCGAAGCTAGCATGCTGGACAGGTTAATATTGGGTAAGATCAAAATATGCAGGTAGGCCAAAATAAAAATAACATGTAAAAGCTGATATCAACATGCATAGGGAGAAAAGGGAACGTTAGTTAAACACACAGCATATCTGGGAAATAAAATCAAAAGTTAGTTTGCCACATTATTAAAGACACATTGTGAGGTTAAAATGAGGAAACTTACCTTCATATACTCCTCGTGCATAACTTTAATGATGGCAGCACACGTGTCCGGTATGATGACCCCAAGCGCCTGCGGAGAGATGCCTGTCGAGAACTTGAGGTCCTGCAGGCTCCTCCCAGTCGCCAGGTACCGCAACGTGGCAATAAGCCTCTGCTCGGCCGTGATGGCTTGGCGCATCACAGTGTCCTGCCTCGTGATATAGGGGGACAGAAGATCCAGCAGACTGTTGAATACGGGGTCCGTCATGCGGAGAAAATTCCTATAGTCATTAGGATTATTCTCCTGGATTTCCCTAAGCAGAGGCATATGTGAGAACTGGTCACGCTGGCGCAACCAATTCTTGGTCCAGAAACGCCTCCGCCCCCTGTTTCTGGCCAAAGTACTGGAATAATGAACATATCCAGCAGCCATCCCATAAACAGCACCAACTCGCGAAAATTGACGCTGCTGCTCCATCATGGCTTCAAACCGGCCGGCTGGTCAGTCAAGAACACACTCCAACAGAAAGCACAATCAAATCCAGCGGTACCTGCAAAGAACGCACGACAAACAGATACGAACGCACAGTACGAATCTGCTAAGCAGAACGAACTGCACGCCTGTACCCGAATGCCAACTACGTACCCACAAGCACACGCACTGAACGAGAAAATACTACCTGCTAAAGCCTGGAGACCGAGAAGCGCGAAT
Organism: Rana temporaria; assembly: GCF_905171775.1. Classification (NCBI taxonomy): domain Eukaryota; kingdom Metazoa; phylum Chordata; class Amphibia; order Anura; family Ranidae; genus Rana; species Rana temporaria. The sequence continues at coordinate 156,434,012 of NC_053492.1, forward strand.
CAGCTCTAACCAAACCCTCACTAACACGAGCAAAGCCGTAACTAGCAAAAGCGGAACAGAGGGCGTCGCCATTGACTTTGGCCTTTCCCTTTATAGTGACGTCAAACGTGGATTACGTGCACGCGTTCAGGTCCGCAGGGAAATATCGTCCGCTGGTGTGTACAAGCCAGCGGGCCAAATGAAAAAACAGCCTTGTACGCCGGAAACAGCCCGTCGGACATTTCGAGCGAACATGTTTGGTCGTGAGTACCCGGCCTTATATGCATGTTATTACCATAAAAAGTGTATGGGGACCCAGGTACAACCCTGGGGGACATGTATCAATACAAAAAAAAAAGTTTTTAAAACAATCATTTTTTCAGGAGCAGTAATTTTAATAACGCTTAGAGTGAAACAATACAAATGAAATATTCCTTTAAATATCATGCCTGGGGTTCCCTTAGCCTGCCTGTAAAGTGGAGCATCTGTGAGATGTGTAGAACAGTGCTGCAGCAATAATGACATTTCTAAAGGAAAAAATGTCATTCAAACTTGCTTGCGGCTGTAATGTATTGCCGGTTCCCGGCAATGTAGATGAAAAATCAATGGAAAAAAATGGGGAGCCTGGGGTCCCCCCCAAAATCCATACCAGACACTTATCCGAGCATGCAGCCTGGAGGTCAGGATAGGGGGGACGAGTGAGTGCCCCCCTCCTGAACCATAGCAGGTCGCATGCCCTCAACATGGGGGTTGGGTGCTTTGGGGCGGGGGAGGCTCTGCATCCCCCCACCCCAAAACATCCTATCCCCATGTTGATGGGAACAAGGGCCTCTTCCTAACAACCCTAGGCTGGGGTTGTCGGGGTCTGCGGCTGGGGGGCTTATTAGAATCTGGAAGCCCCCTTTAGCAAGAGGGCCCCCAGATCTCGGCTTTCCCCCTATGTGAATAGGTATTGGGTACATTGTACCCCTACCCATGCACCAAGAAAAGTGTTAAAAAGTAAAAACCACAAAAAAAGTGTCCCGCGTTGTACTGTAAATCCATAGTCAATTACACTGCCCGACAGACCCGAAAAATTGAAAAAGACAAACAGAAATCTGCCTCCATGGGAGGCCTCCCGGCGACTGCTGTCTTTTTGCTGTGACGGTGCTTTGGGGGATACCCCAAAGCACCCCCCCGTTGAGGGCAAGCGGCCTGGTATCATTCAGGAGGGGGGCGCTCCTTCGTCCCCTTTTCTGGCCTGCCAGGCTGCATGCTCGGATATGGGTCTGGTATGGATTTTGGGGGGGGACCCATGCCAATTTTTTTATTTTAGCATGGCGTTCCTCTTAAAATCTATGCCAGACCCCCCCAAAAAAATGTATTATATATACTACACGGACTGCACTATATACTCTGAACTGTATTATATATACTACATGGACTGCACTATATACTCTGAACTGTATTATATATACTACACTAACTATATATATATATATAAACAAACTGTATTTATATATACACTTCACTAACTGACTGCACACTACACTACCTGCCTAATCTCCATTCATTCACTATATACAGTCGCCAGGTAAGCAGCAGCCTTATATAGTGTGGGGCGTGGACTTAGCCCCTGAGCCATGATTGGCCAAAGGCACCCTGCCTTTGGCCAATCATGGCTCTCACAGCACATCGCACTGTGATTGGCCAAATGCAGGTCAGGTGCGTGTTTTGGCCAATCAGCAGCCATCAATGCACTGCAATCTCACAGTGTATTATGGGGCACTCCGCGGCGGGCAAACATGCAGCGAGCACCCCATATGTTTTTTTGTTCTACGAATATATGGGGCGAACACCCAACCCAACTAACATTCAACTCGAACATCGGGGCTATACCTAATTACAATATTTGTGGTGTTTTTTATGGGAATAAATAAGCCTAATATATTTCAAAATGTAAAACACTGTTGTTGGTGGCCCTATTAGACTATTAGGGCTTGAACACAAATACATAACATCTGGAAACATGCTCACTACAATATTTGGGGTGTTTTTCCAGGAATAAATGATACTATAATGTACAGTAGATTTCTACAGTTACATATGGCTTTTGGGAGTCCTATTTAGACTTGGGCTTGGGCACAAATATGATAAAGTTGGAAACATACTCATTCTATATTTATGCTGGGGACAAAAATAAGCGCTGTAACATCGGTAGATGTTTTTTCAAGTAAGTTCACGCCAGTAACTATATTAAAGGGCATGGTAGCCCATTTTCACTGGAAGGAAAACGGAAAGTTCATAAAATGTAAGGTTTCCCCCACAGGGGTTCTTTTCCAGCAAAAATACAAAGTGAAAATGCTACTGGCTACTTCCTACCCTTGCTCTTTCCACTGGTCACCCAGACCATAGGTCCTTTAGTGTGGGCAGCTTTACTCTAACGCCCACAGTTCCACTCTGGCATTAGTCCTCAGGCCATTATCTGTCTCTTGCAGACACATATACTCTGGCTGCCCTATGTAGCCTCTTTGACTCCTGGAGAACTCTTGGGTGAAGCCCTGAGGTATTCCTAACCCTCCATTATAAGGGCTGTGTGCACACACCCCGCTGGTTCTCCACAAAACCCAGACATTGGTTTGGAGATTCCATCCCACCCAAGACACTATAGAATCTCCCAACTACAGAGCCCCATTCGGGAGAAAGCTGCAAAAGAAATTTTCTCCACTTAACATCTATGCTCTGTAGTCCTGCACTATAGAATCTCCAAACTACAGATCCCCATTCAGCTATACCAAAACCTGGAGAAAGCTGTAAAAGCAGTTTTCTCCACTTAACATCTATGCTCTGTTGTCCTGCACTGAGCCAATGTGCACAACCTGTGTCCTTTCACTGATATCATAGTGACAGAGTCTCGTCCTGTCACAGTGCCAATAAATAACATTTAGGTGTGTACTCACTACAATATTTGGAGTGTTTTCTCTGGGAGCCACATCTACTGTAATGTTGATTATTACATTTAAAAATGGTTGTTGGTGGTCCTATTCAAAGCAGTGCTTGAACACAAATAAATTATAACATCACCCTGCTCCAGCGAAGGCCCTTAAGCCTGGGCACAAAATAGTTAATGAATGTAAAGTGTTCAACCACAAAATTGCAAACCCAGTATAATAGAATAATGGCAAGCCAATTTAACTTGTGTGAGGGTGGTCAGACTATGCCCCTTTGTTTTTTTTCCCTTTAGCCAATGTGGAGGAACCAGACACCAGATTTAAAAAGCGTAATGTCAACTTTGAAAAATGGAGTATGAAAGAGGGGGTGCTTTAGAGCAAACCTCTGTTGCACAAAAATGTAGAGAGATGTGCTGCATACAAATGGGCCTGAGACATCAGAAAGTCTTGCTGCTGTTCGTCCAATGCCTGGTCTATTGCAACATGCAGTACATTTTCAAGCATGAATACTAGGGAGATCAAGCCACTAATCCCCGCCTCATTGCGGCTCACCATTCTGTTTGCCTTTTTGAATAACGACAAGATATTGCTCATGTCCTAAATCAGGAGCCACTGATGTGATGACAGTCCAGTGCTGCTTGTACAGGCACTGTAGCTTGACCATATTGAAGTTCCACTGAGTGAATTTTTTGCATATTAGGTGGTTGACAGGCAGCTTGTGTTGCTGTAGCATTAAGGCTAAGTGAACACATCATGTGTATACCCGGCTGTTCTGGCCTGCTGTAGGACGTCCTGAAAGCCAGGGTACCTAACCAGGAACTACACTAAAGCCCCATACACACTATCAGTTTTCCTGCTGGTTTTCTCTTCAGGTTTACCAAAACCATGTAGTACAATGACCTGTCTGATTGCATTCAAATTGAAACGCTTAAGGTTTGACCTCATATTAGATGGTTTTGGTAAACCTGAAGAGAAAACCATCAGGAAAACTGATAGTGTGTATGGGGCTTAATAACTTAAGAACATCTGCCAGGTGGGGTACATGTTTGTGAGCTCTCCATGCTGAAGGGCAGCCAGCAGGTTAATGCACACACAACCTGGCCTCTCACAAGCTGGTGTGGGGTCATCCACCTCTCAGTTCTCAGGTGAGGACCTCTCAGAATCTCTGGCTCAGTGTGGCTCATTTCCCACAGGCATAAAAGCTGTAAAATAGCTGTAGTGGTGTGCCTTATTCTTCACAGCCACTGTCAAATTTGTCCCATGGGCCGTGAAAGAGTAATACATGTAATATCCCTGTCCATTCTTGCTGAAGCACATGTCTGTGATCATACTGAGCTTGTCACTGACTCCGTGGTTCGGTGATACAGAGACATTACTATTGCACATGCTGGTGCAGGAAAGGCATAGCCTTCTGGGTAAACACTGAAAGGTGGGTACCTGCCACTGTAATATAGTACCAGCCATAACTGCCATAAGGAGACCAACTCTACCAGGTGAGTATGGGACCAGCTGTTAAGTCCACAGCTGTGCAAAGCTGGCATTGAGACACATATGTAAAGAAGAATATGTAAAGAAGAAGAAGAACTCTAGGATCATTTTTATTTACTTATGGACCATATACCATTATTTCACTGACCATTATTGTGTACACCCTAATAATCGTGTGCCATCTTATCACATTTTTTTGCAATCACAAATGTAAACAAACCTGGACAGCAGGGTCATCACAAGTTAATCGCTCTCCTCTCCTCACACCGATCCAGCGTGAGAAGAGAGGAGAGCGAGTGTGACCCGAACAGTGTTTTTTTTTTGCATTGAGCAGTGCCCAGCAGTGCCCCAACAGTGCCACAAAGTGCCCAAAAGTGCCACATCTGTGCCACCTGTGCCACCTCTGTTCCACCAGAGCAACACCAGTGCCACCAAACCAACACCAGTGCCCATCAGTGTCACACCAGTGCCCATCAGTGCCACACCATTACCCATCAGTGAAACACCAGAGCCCATCAGTGCCACCTGTGCCCATCAGTGCCACCTGTGCCACATCAGTGCCGCCTCTATGCAGAGCTGGATCTCATTTAGTTTTATCAAAACTACCGTATTTATCGGCGTATACCGCGCACTTTTTTCCCCTTAAAATCAGGGGGAAATCATGGGTGCGCGATATACGCCGATACCTGCTTCCCGCGTTGTGTTTGAACCGGCTGCCAACATATACCGAGCGCAGTACACTCGGGTACACTCGGCCAGGCTCCGCTCCGCTCGCCGTCACGCCCTGTGCCGCCTCCTAGCCTTTATGCGAGAGGAGCCGAGCGTCGCTGAGCGTGCCCGAGTGTACTGCGCTTGGTATATGTCGGCGGCGGCATTCAAACACGGCGCGGGAAGTGGGGATCGGCTCAACAACAGCGCGGGAGAAGCGGGGAGGACACCACCAGGGGCGCAGACAGACTCCAGACCCGAGAAGGCTGCCGATGGACGCTGGACAAGACACCAAAACTGTAAGTAATTCAATCTTTTTTCCAGGAATTTCCCTTCTACATAAGGGGTGCGTTCCATACGCCGGTGCCCGCTATAGGCAGATAAATACGGTATATAATAGGAGGACACACCTATCTTTCCAATTATTCTGTATCCAATCAGGCAAGCCCTTCACTACATAACTGATGATAGATCTAATGGAGATCTTACAATCAGATTGTATAGTGTATGGTGAGCTTTACAGACTTCCAGAGACACGCTTCTACTGTCTGCAATATTTCAGCTCTGCTCCATATAGCCTGTTAAGTGATTGCTCCTGCACACTTTGCCAAATGAATCATCAATGAAGGTAAGTTATAAAACAATCATTCAATCATGTAAGTACAGAGGTGGGTAGCAGAAATCTCCTGGAGGGTGAGGGCAGGTGCAGGGTGTGTGTTAATGAGATCAGGTGCTGAAAGATTTCTTTCTAACAGTTTTCACATCCCGAAAGTCAAATACCAGCAAGTAATAGAGGATTTTTTTATAGTAGACACGGGTGGCTGAGGTTATGCCTGCTGTATAAAGGTCAAGAATGTCACGTCTACCCCAACGCAGGTGGTCAGTAGGGATGAGCCGAACACCCCCCCGTTCGATTCGCACCAGAACCTTCGAACGGACCGAACGTTCGCGCAAACATTTAGAACCCCATTGATGTCTATGGGACTCGAACGTTCGAATTCAAAAGTGCTCATTTTAAAGCCTAATATGCAAGTTATTGTCTTTGAGAACCTGGGTCTTGCCCCAGGGAACATGTATCAATGGAAAAAAAGTTTTAAAAACAGTGTTTTTTTTCAGGAGCAGTGATTTTAATGATGCTTAAATTAAAAAATAAAAATAAATGAAAAATTCCTTTAAATATTGTACCTGCTGGGTGTCTATAGTATGCCTGTGAAAACGTCTTTGAGAACCCGGGTCTTGCCCCAGGGAACATGTATCAATGGAAAAAAAGTTTTAAAAACGGTCGTTTTTTTAATGATGCTTAAATTAAAAAATATATAGCTGAGTGTCTATAGTATGCCTGTGATAACCTCTTTAAATAGCACAATCACCTGCCTACCAGTAAATTAGGAAGAACTTATCTAGCTAAACTATACAGTGTATAAATATATGTACAACACCTGGGATGTATATATATCCTCTACACACTGTAACATTAACTGACTAGCCTGCCTGCCTGCTCTATCTACCTGCAAAAAATGACACGCTCTCTGTCTCTCTCTGTTCTCTGTTAACTGCCGCAACACACTACACAAGGCCGCCCTGCAGGCGGCCTTTTATAGTGTGGGGCGTGTACTAAACCCCCTGAGCCATAATTGGCCAAAGCCACCTTGGCTTTGGCCAATTATGGCTCTCCGTTTTTTGCGCGCTGTGATTGGCCAAGCATGCGGGTCATAGTGCATGCTTGTCCAATCATCAGCCAGCGATGCCGCAGTGAATTATGGTCTGTGAAACGTAACTCGAATTTGGCGCAAATGACTCGTTTTGTTCGTATTTCGAGGAACGATCGAACATACGATGTTTGAGTCGAACATGAGTTTGACTCGAATACGAAGCTCATCCCTAGTGGTCAGACACTGTAGCTGGCTATTGTGCACTTTACCTATAGCAGCCCCTTTTCTCTTAAGACAAGCAGGCCTACCAGGAATTGACAGATATCGACACTCTGAGGAGCGATGAACCCCTTGACTACTGGGTGTGCAGGCTTGACCTGTGGCCTGAGCTATCCCAATTTCCGATAGAACTTCTGGCATGCCCCGCTTCAAGTGTCCTTTCAGAAAGGACCTTCAGTGCAGCAGGAGGTATTGTTGTCACTGAGAAGAGAAGTCGCCTAGGTCAAAAAAGTCTAGATTACCTCACCTTTATTAAGATGAATGAGGCATGGATCCTGAAGGGACTGACAGTGGGCGATACAGTTGACTAAAGGCCTGTTGAGATGAGCTTCCTTGGGCTACAAATCGTCACCAAATAGGGTTCAAGCCTCAATGTTTTAGTGCACTTTCTGCCTGGAAAACATCAGGTTTTCTGGCCGCTGCTACAGCAGCAGCTGCAACAATACCTACTTTTTCAGGCATGTGTACATGACAAATTTTTCTGGCCTCTGGTGCTGCACTGTGGCTGCAAAAACAAAACCAAAAAAAAAGGCACATACATGTGTCAATTCCCCTTCGTGATCGTTACCTTGTTGTGGTGAAGGGGCTTGCGTATCACAATGAAGCGACCACCTCTATGAGTGTGTTGACAATGGCAATGTTGGCACACCCGAGATGATAAGGTCGTTGCTTCATTGTGATCAGACCAAAAGCGATCGGCTGGATAATTTTGCATAGAAAAAAAATTAATTTTCTTTGTGATCATCTAAGGAGATCATTAAAGCCTACTAGGCGAACAATGGGCCCACACTGCAGAATCATTGTTTTCTGGGTCACTTAACTGTCACTGAACAACCTCAGCACGACCATAGGCTTTGAAAAACCCCCATTGCCTGCAATCTCCAAAACGTTCATTGACGTCAGTGAGCACAAGGAACGGGACATGGCTAGCTTGGTATCCAACCTTGTGTAAATGGGGAGTTTGCGGTTGTGCAAATGGACTGTTTGCAGGTGTTTGCTGTGCGTTAAACTGGGAGTTTGGTCTGTCAGAGTTTGGTCTGTCACTGTGAACCCTAACCCTATTACAGACAGGGTTAGGGTTACAGATAGGGTTAGGGTTACAGATAGGGTTAGGTTTAGGGTTACAGATAGGGTTAGGGTAGGGTTAGGGTTACAGATAGGGTTAGGGTTACAGATAGGGTTAGGGTTACAGATAGGGTTAGGGTTAGGGTTAAAGATAGGGTTAGGGTTAGGGTTACAGACTGTAACCCTAACCCTATCTGTAACCCTAACCCTGTCTGTAACCCTAACCCTAACCCTACCCTAACCCTATATGTTACCCTAACCCTATCTGTAACCCTAACCCTAACCCTATCTGTTACCCTAACCCTAACCCTATCTGTTACCCTAACCCTAACCCTATCTGTAACCCTAACCTAACCCTAAGCCTTACACTACCTGATCGATATAACATCATACTTGATGTTTTAAAGCACGTTATTCCAAACAATTTATGAATGTTAGGTGATTTATGCCCTATATGGATTAAAAACGGACTCTGCGACAACTACGTAATTTTCCATTGGAGTTTTGCCATGGATCCCCCTCCGGCATGCCACAGTCCAGGTGTTAGTCCCCTTGAAACAACTTTTCCATCATTATTGTGGCTGGAAATTCGCCTGCCCATTGAAGTCTATGGCGGTTCGCGGATTCGCGAACATATGCGCAAGTTCGCAATCGCCGTTCGCGAACGCGAAATTTTAGGTTCGCGACATCACTATAAGTGATCATGAATATAGAGAAAGCTTTTCCTTTTCTGCAGATAGGTACATTAATATATAATAACATAGTATATTGGTACATAAAGAAGATGGAAAATAGGTAACAAAATGTTAACTTTAAGAAGAAACATAATAGAATATTGAAAGAAGAAAATGTCTGACATCCCTCGTGACGTTTTGCTACCTATAGATCGATAGATACAGTATAGATAGATAGATAGATAGATAGATAGATAGACTATGTAGAGTACAGCAGGAAGCTAAATGCTTCAAAAAGTAAACAAGACGCAATAACATTCCAGCAATTGTCTTTATGGGGATCTCTGCTCAAGATTCAGGAAGAGAGTCTCATAACGAATGTCTTAAATTAGATGTTCTATACAAATAGTTCAATTAAATTGTAGGGTCATCCACTCCTTGTGACTGCTCTATGTACGCTAGATTCTGTACAAGATAAGTATTGTCTTCCTGCTCTTTGTACAAATGCACATAGCATGGTTTTGCTGAGAGGCTATTAGATAATTATTGAGCGGTCTATTCAAGCAGGAAAAAAGAAGCCATTTACTTTTCCTCTAAACACATCATTTCTACTCTCTCCTCCCTGCTGCTGCAATCATTTCACTTTAAAATAAATGAAGTACCCAACGTAAGCTCAGTGAAGTAGTTGCAAAACAGGAAACAAATTACCTTGCTGTTTACAAAATTACCAACTGCTTGCTCCTGCCATTATCTCATGGAAGATACTAATGACTTTACGCACATGCAGTTAAAGCATTCAATCAGTTTGAAGGAAGCCCCGACACAGAGACTTTAGGCGTATTGTGGTTAACCAGGAATCCAAAACAAAATCTACCTACAGAAACAATTTACACTTGTGGATGTTTGCGTCTGTGCAGCTACAGCTTTTAAAAGGTCACTTTTAATTGATTGTTCTATAATTCAAACAGTTCATTTGTTATTAGAAATATTTTAACTGCAGTGTTCAATAATCTAATTACTCTAATTTTTATTAAGTGCTCTGTGTTATTCCCTAAAGTATTAGAGCTAAACCACAAAAATATATAACCAGTTATCTTACTATTTTAATATACAATAAAATGATTAACATATTCAAGATGAACACAAATGCAGCTTTTAATTTTATGAGTAGCCAGAAGATGATAACACATAAACAAAAAAAAAGTAACGATCTAATTAGAAGATATTTTTTCAAAATGCAGTGGGACTGCTGTCAATCAAAGTCAGTGAGCCAATGGGGAGAGAGAGAGGGTGGTGCCAAACTGCAGCTCTGTGTCTGAATAGACACACAGAGCCGCGGCTCAGGTCCGGTGCTCCCATTGCAAGCGGCTTGCTGCAGGGGCAGGAGGGAGGAGCCAGGAGTTCTGGTGGGGGAACCGAGAAGAGGAGGATCTGGGCTGATCTGTGAAAAACCACTGCACAGAGCAGGTAAGTAAGCAGGTAAGTATAACATGTTTGTTATTTTTAAATGACAGGGAAACAGTGCGATGCGCATGAACTCATCGCATCATCACTTCTCTGATTTCGGCCCCACCACACCGCGATGCAATATGCTGCAATGCAGCAACTTACATGAAGAACGAGCCCTACGGTGTTCCTTTCCAAAAGAAAGTTTTATATTATTAGTGTCACTTTGAATAAAGCTAATGTTCAGCAGTTTAGTTTGATTGGTGTCCTCCCTGGACCTAAACAAACCAGTTTCTAGGGATTCACAACATGACAGTCTACTCTTCTCCCAGTTATATCATAGGATGCAGAAAATGCATAAGAGAGTTGCTCATAATGTGGCGAGTTAAGTAGTTATGCTCAGAGATAACCACTAAGGAACTGTAGTAGACTGTATTATTGAAGGACCCTTGCTCTCTTCATGGAAGCAGTGATCACCCTGCTAGTGAACTGTTTCTAGTAATAGCAATTTCCATGAGTGAACGTTTAGAAAAAGTACATGTATGATAAAGAACTGTTTGAAATGTAGCAAATGACAGAAATTACCTCTTTTTATAAGCAATACTGACTTTCTTTGGCGTAGAAGACAATATATACATAAACAATTAATGGCAGTAGAATTTATGAGGGTTTTTAAAGTAACAAAACCAAAAATACAAACAAATCATCTTAGGAGGAGACCAAGGTAAATCAAGAGTGTTACATATAAGATGGGGTAGCCTACCCCTTAAGTAAAAAGTATAATTTAGTACCATGAGCATATAATGAGCATATAATAGGTAATAGGGGGTACAACTGAACAGCCAAGGTATGTAAGATCAGAAAAATCTGTGTAGCCTGTATAAGGGGTATAGTGGGTTAGTTAGTCCATGGTGAACAAAGTACTTAAGAACCAAGGGCCAGATTCACAGAAGAAGTACGCCGGCGTATCTACTGATACACCGGCGTACTTTCAAATTTGCCACGTTGTATCTTTAGTTTGAATCCTCAAACCAAGATACGACAGCTTCTGGCTTCGACCCGACAGGCGTACGGCTTCGTACGCCTTCGGATCGTAGGTGCAATACTTTGGCGCCCGCTGGGTGGAGTTCGCGTCGTTTTCCGCGTCGGGTATGCTAATTAGCATTTTCTGTCGATCCACGAAGGTACGTGCGGCCGTCGCATTCTCTTACGTCGTCGCTAGACGGCTTTTCCCGGCGTATAGTTAGAGCTGCTATTTTGTGGCCTATAGTTAGACTTGCCATGTAAAAGTATGGCCGTCGTTCCCGCGTCAAATTTTAATTTTTTTTTTTTGCGTAAGTCGTCCGTGAATAGGAAAGGACGTAACTCACATTGACGTTCAAAAAATGACGTTGATGCGACGTCATTTCGCGCAAAGCACAGCTGGAAATTTCAAAACAGAGCATGCGCAGTACGTTCGGCGCGGGAACGCGCCTAATTTAAATGATCCACGCTCCCTACCTGGATCATTTGAATTAAGCAGGCTTGCGCTGGAGGGATTTACGCTACGCCGCCACAACTTTACAGGCAAGTGCTTTGTGAATCAAGCACTTGCCCGTAAAACTTGCGGCGGCATAACGTAAATGCGATACGTTACGCCGCCGCAGATGTACCTGAATCTGGCCCCAAGTTCCTACATTGGAGTTGGTGGATAGGGATATAATCCAATATTTATTGTTACAGGACCAAAAGTCCATAAAGATGATTGGAAGGATAGAGGAATAAAAGAAAAAATAGAGGGGGAGGGAGAGATGGATTTGTCGGGGGATGGACTGCGCTAAGCAGCCTCTGCTACTCTCGGATGCAGTTAATGTGTTGGCTAAGCAAGTCATGTTATATTTGCCATGTGATGAGTGAAGTCTGTGGATTCTTGGTAATGCAGCCCGCAGGCCCAGGTGTGGGTGAACTTGGATGGGGTGTCATGAGCTATAGTTATAAGCTCTTCCATTTCTGCAACTTTCTGAATGTGTCTGAACCAATTGGTAGGTTTCAGGGGATCTATGGAGTCCCGTCTTACCAGTATACAAAACCTGGCAGCATTAACAAGGTGTATGGAAAGAGATTTGTGATATGCCCTCTTAGAAAGATATGTGTAATGGAGGAGGAATTGGGCTGGGGTAAAATCTAGAGTATATGTGATAATTTGAGTGAGATTTTTTATAGATGTGGTCATGTGACCGCCAATCTCTAGCTGTAGTATGACATATGTGACTTATGTGTACCTTCTCAGCCAGCAATATCTTACTGACTGATGATGTTAGGATTTGCAGAAGGCTGCATAAAAACCTCAGTGGTCCCAGTAACAGAGGGGGGCTGCTGAATTGAGGGATTACAATAGATATACAGTACCAGTTCAGTATCAACAGGTGAATGCTACAAATTGGTTATAATTATATCAGAAATATTTGCAACATTTATTTAATGAAATGAGGATATACATGTAAAAACATTTTTTTTTTTTTTGTTACTGTGAGTGAAGTTCCAAATTAAGTTATAACAATGCAGCTCCATCATGGGTAGCTGTACTTTAAAAAATGGACAACAGCATCTGGCATCCATTGTACATTCATAAAACACTCAGAGAGTTCATAAGTGCCAGCTGCCTCACATTTTCATGCCATAATAATACAGGTGCTAGCTCAAATGTTCTGAAGAAGGAGGAAAAAATAAACAGGCTGACAATGTGGTTTGGAAGGGATCTAGATAGCAAACAGGCTGTGTAGTGCCTTAAACTCACATGGATTGGGGGATTCCTCTGCATTGTCAGTTGTTGGCACTGAGTCTGACTCCCCTGAGCTGCAGAACGTAAGGCATATCTGGCCCTCACTAGAGAACCCTACAAAAAGTTGTGGGTTTTGCTGCATGACAATACCAGTATGAGGTCATCAAATTTGCCCCACTGGCAACAGCTTACAGAGAACCAAATAACTAAATTGTAAGGTAAATGTCAAAGAACAAAATATTTTTTTACTCCAGGTCTAAAAAGGCAGAGTCTCCGGTACTAAATAACTGAAACCACCTACACCATGGGTGCTCAACCTGTGGCCCTCATGCTTTTGCAGAACTACAAGTCCCATGAGGCATTGCAAGCTGCTGACAGTTACAAGCATAACTCCCAAAGGCAGAGGTATGATGGGCATTGTAGTTCCGCAACAACTGGAGGGCCACAGGTTGAGTACCCATGACCTACACAAAAAGACCTGGTATCACAGACTTTATGAATCATACAACATCCATATATATCTCAAATTTGTATTTATGAACATAATAACCAAAAAGCTGCCTTTCACTTCACACGCATACCTGTAAATCTAATAAACAGTGTACAGAACAAAGAGCACATGTCTAAAAGCCATTATAAATTTAAAATCCAAAGACAATTAAAAATCCCGAAATTCCCCCTATTCCCAAAGCCAGCTGTAAATGTGGGTGCATTTAACATTGTACCCTGTACAATCACAATGTTGTGCAACATAAATGGTTTCTCTGTATCACAATGAGATTGATGTTCACATTTGCTAAATCAGCAGCATATAGGAATCTCTGAGCAAATTCCACTCAAATGACAATGGGTCCCTAAAGTCTCTAGAGTGTTTGTCTGCTCACCCGCTGTGTCAGGATGGCAGGCACCTGTGCCGTGCCGTTTATTGTCCTGCTAAATCTAGTCTCCAATTTCGGGGGGTATTAGACAGGAGGTGTAAGGAAGATTATAGATGGGGGGGGGTTTGTTTGTTTTTTTGTCAACCAGCAGGTACTATACTATATCAACCAGTATATCTGGGAAAAACACATGCCTAGAGAAAGCACAGCCTGCCACAACAAAATTATCTGTTCTGTTTCAGAGTCAACCAGGTCATATCATGCATGTGTACAGTGTGTATGGTGTACACGGACCCTGCAGGGGGTGGGGCCCACAGTGCTCTTACACACGATGCACACATGGAGCAGCTGCCACCACTCTTATGTGTCTCCCTGCAGCACTGATCTTCTTTAGCCAGATTCTCCTCCTCTTCCAGCCACTGGGGGAATTCATTCTGAAAAACGATCGCCCCTGCTGCTCCGACCCCCCCCTGTACTGCCCCCCAAGCAATCACCAATCCACAGGAGTCCCTTCATGCAGTGCTGCTGGCAAGATTCCCTCTCCCTCAGTCTTTAGCTGCTTCTGGGGCAGGAGATCCCTGTCAGATTGGAGAGCAGGATGGAGCTTGTAAACATGTCATGTTTACCAGTCCCTTTTTGAATGAACACAGTGAACTGGGATTTTACTAGGTGTCAGTCTGTCCCCCAGTACAATTCCCTTGTTCATGACTGGGGGGATTGTACTTGGGGACAGATTGACCTGGGGGGATTATACTGGGGGACAGATTGATCTGGGGAGATTATACTGGTGACAGACTTACTTTTGAGGGATTATACAGGGGGACAGATTGACCTGGGGGGATTATACTGGGGGACAGACTGACCATGGAGGAAGGATTGTACTAGGGACAGACTGACCTGGGCGGGTGGGGGGTGGATACAGTGGGGAAATTGATCTTGGAGGTCAGGGAGAAAGATTATACTGGGGGACATACTGACCTGGTGAGGGATTGTACTGGGGGAAAAACGTACCTTGTTTTATTTAACCATGGCCCTTAAGACCCTTTCACTGTTAATGCAATTTGGCTATACTCACTCCTCACCGTGGTGCTCATATTGAACTGCATTACTCTTCTATTTGGTGTGCCCAGAGCATGGGTGTAGGAACCCTTACAAATCTGGGGGGGACAGCATTTTTACTCGCCAGGTATATTCTTATCCAGTAAACTGGGAGTTGCTAGCGGCCGAATAGCGCTGCAAAACGACAGTAAAGCGCCGCTAAAAATAGCGGCGCTTTACCGCTGATGCCTCAGTGTGAAAGTAGCCTTAGGGCCCTTTCACACATACGGACCGTATGTCCGCATTTTCATCCGTCCGTTTGCGGATGAAAACGGGACATACATGGGTCCCTATGTGATTACGGGTGTCAGCGGATGAATATCCGCTGACACCCGTAATTTGTCCGCCTCCGCAAAGATCCGCATTTACAGACGGAAGAAATCCTATTTTTCTTCCGTCTGCCGGATCGGATGAACACGGACATACGGTCCGTGTTCATCCGATCCCCCATAGGGGAGAGCGGAGGAAAGACAGGGCGGTCCCTGCACAGTGTGCGGGGAACGCCCTGTCAGCTGCCAGCTCAGCGGGGATTTTACGGAGGATCCCCGCTGAGCAAAGCGGACACACGGAGCGGATCATTACTGATCCGCCCCGTGTGAAAGGGCCCTTAGAGTGACGCCTAATCAGTGGCAATGAGTGCAGCCTCAACCTCCTTAATGAGTTTGCATTGATTTCAGCATGCATTGCATGGAACACTTTGCACATGCTGAAATCAATACAAACTCGTTAAACAGACCACATTCATTGAAAGTTGATTAATATACAGATCATGATTTTGCAATAAAGTGATCCATGCTGCAAACTCATTAAACAGTCTCCACCTTCAGTGAAATTCCATGTACTGCAAAGTTTGCAAAACTTGAACTGTCGCTGAAGGGAGAATGTTGAGTTTGCAGCATGGATCACTTTATTGCAAAATCATGATCTGTATATCATGATAAGAGTATTTTATTCATTTGTACCTGCTATGCTTTGCAGGGGGTTCCCCTCGTGCTTCTCTCTCTCCTCCTGTCATCAGACAGCCTCCCCTCCCAAGAGAGGACCCAGTGAACAACAGCCGCACGGAGGGGGTGGGCGGAGCTTTAGGCTCCGCCTCCGCCAGTCATGTTTGTAATCCATTAGTCATCAGCCGCTCCGTACTATCCCCCGCCCTCCACCCCTCTACATTGAACTCCACCTCTCCAGCCCTCTACATTGCCGCTCCCTCCTACTACTCTCAGCATTCGTGAGTATAGCGGCAAAGCAGAGGGCTGGAGAGGCGGGGCGGTATTGGCATTCGTTAGGAGAATAGTAGGAGGGGGCGGCAATGTAGAGGGCTGGGCTGCACACAGACAAAAAAAAAAGCAAAAAACAGGCTGAGACAGCGCCGCGGCCATTTTACCTGGGGGGGATTTTACAATACCTGTCCCCCCCGCATTATTTCCTGGGGGGGATGCGTCCCCCCCATCCCCCCCGGTTCCTACGCCCATGGCCCAGAGGTGCTCCAGATATTTTACAATCCTAGCAACACCCCTGGCACAATAAAAACCATGCCAAGCACAGTGCATTTAAAAAATAATCAAACAATGAGGCCCAACTTATGATATTGCAAACTGGCCCACTGATTTCATAAAATACTCCTGAAGTCAACTAACAAAGGATAAAACTGATGGTTTGCCATGGAAGGCGTTGCGAGTAATTTCTTCTATGATAGCTTCTTATTGGTACAAAATACGAAAATATAATAGCTTTTACATATGGGAAGAGCTGATAGCTCTCTTTTTTAAGCACTTAATAATGACAGTAAACCACAAAAATCTGTAGACCTTCAACCAAATTATCTATCTATAGAATTGCTGCTACGTATTAATTTGGTTTAGCTCAAATCGTGTAAATCAGTGAAAAATCAAATCACATGTTCTGACAAGGGAAAAGAAAATAGTGCATTCAGAAGTCTTGTTGGTTGTACCATCTAATTACAGGACATCATGGTGTTTTTTTGTGTTTAGGCTGTCAAATTGAGTTGACAGATGAAATAAATATTTACTGTAGAAGGGGAAGCATTTATTTCCTGCCCAGTCCTTAGAACAATCATAGACTTTATACAATTGAATTAAGAAGCTAGAAAGCAATTGTCACACTTCCCTAAATTCTCTTCATGCATTGTCTCTTCAGTTGACACTATCCATTAAGTACTACAAGGCTTTCCTTATTGCAACAAGGAAACATGGAAAAAAGACAAAATAAATAAAGAGAACTTGCAAAATCTGGTTTCTTTTATTGTCATTGTAATTTGCAGACTTTTTAATTTAGAAACTCCTCTGAATCAAGAACACAAGGGTCACCAATTAGAAAACAACCATTTCCTGTTCGACAGTACTATGAGTGCCAGATATTTAAAAATTAAGCAATATTATTTACCATTAAGAAACATTATATGTGTTATTTTTAAAAGGATGATAGTGGAATAGTGATTTACATATGTTATCATTTGCCTAAACAAATATTGTACTTACATCCCATTTGACAGAAAGTAAGGGCTAACTATAGATGGGTGAATGTGTCACCATCAACAACAGCCATAGGCACACCTGCCAATCTTCAAATGTAATGTGGGGGGTATACAGTAAAAAGGGGGCGCTAACAGTAAGTGATAAATAAATTGCAAATTCTAGCGTGAGACAATATGTTAACTATAAGGTCAACAATACAATAGTGATTTAAAGTGCAAGTGCTTATATGATAACAACATAAAAAAAATAGGTGCAAACAGGTCCAAAAAATGCAGCAATGGTCACTAAATAATAAGCAATTGGTAAATCCATGCATCAAATGGTTAACTTGAGAGTAGACACCATCACCACGGAACAGATATCAAACTGGCGACACCCGGTGAGAGGTAGAGGTAAGTGCCTACTTACCAGACCACCATGACCCTTCGTTTTAAAAAAAGGATGAGGTGGAGCTTTAGTACAGTTGGTGGCCTAAGGTCTATACTGGTATCTGGATGGGACTGGCCAGGAATGGACTCCAACATAATAAATTACCATGGATAAAATGAAGAAAACAGGAACAGGAACGGGAACACTGTGAGTACAGGCCCGGGAGAGGTAATTTCTTCTGTTGGAGTTGATTCCTGGCCAGTCCCATCCAGGTATCAGTACAGACCTTAGGCCACCAACTGTACTAAAGCTCCACCTGATCCTTTTTTAAAAAACAAAGGGTCATGGTGGTCTGGTAAGTAGGCACTTACCTCTACCTCTCAACGGATATTGCCAGTTTGATATCTGTTCCGTGGTGATGGTGTCTACTCTCAAGTTCACCATTTAAAGCATGGACTTACCAATTGCTTATAATTTGGTGACCACTGATGCATTTTTTGGACCTGTTTGCACCAATTTTTTGATGTTGTTATCATATAAGCACTTGCACTTTAAATTACTATTGTATTGTTGACCTTTTAGTTAACATATTGTCTCACGCTAGAATTTGGAATTTATTTATCACTTACTATTAGCACCCTCTTATTACTATATACCCCCACATTGTTAAAGTTGTTTTCACACCACTTTAGGGGAGCAGCTTCCTTAATATATTTTACATTACCATAGCGCGGAGTTCTCTATTTACTAATCTTCAAATGTACCAGAACCAACTGCTAAGTTGGAAATATATGTGCGATTCTGAAGGTAATTATGTCTAGAGTAATTCTAGAAAGACAAATTTTCTTACAGATATGACTGCAATCATAGATCATATAAAAATGTACTCTAAGGTATGAAATTATAAGAAATGGACCGTTACCTTGTCAGCACTGGGGTTATGGGGTTGTCAGAGATTCTCAGACTGCTATAACAGGGTTTGTATTTTATAATAATGTGTGTACAGTGCCATGCTAATTTCTGTGATGACCCCCAGGCAGTCAAAACCTTTGCGCCCCCCTCGCAGGTAGTGTACACGTTGGTCGCAAGATTGAGATGACCATCACTAATGTACATTACATTACAAAATCTTTTACAAACTGTAAGATGAAAGAAGATGAGCTTTTAAGAGACAAACTATAATGTGAACCTGATATCCATGTTTTTTATTTTTTATTTATTAAAATGTAATTCTTAGGCCGGGTACTCACGACCAAACATGTACGGTGAAAGCGGTCCGTCGGACCGTTTTCACCGTACATGCCTGCCAGAGGGCTTCTGTACGATGGTTGTACACACCATCGTACAGAAGTCCGCGCGTAAACAATACGCGGGGCGTGTCCGCGTCGTCGCCACGACGATGACGCGGCGATGACGCGGAGACGTGGGCGGGCCTGCCATTTAAAGGCTTCCACGCATGCGTCGAAGTCATTCGACGCATGCGAGGGACGGCGGGCGCCTGGACATGTACGGTAGGTCTGTACTGACGACCGTACATGTCCGAGCGGGCAGGATTCCAGCGGACGGTTTTAAAACAAGTCCAGGAATATTTGCCCGCTGGGAAAAGGCCCGGCGGGCAAATGTTTGCTGGAATTCGGCCCGCTCGCGCCTACACACGACCAAACATGTATGCTGAAACTGGTCCGCAGACCAGTTTCAGCATACATGTTTGGTCATGTGTACGGGGCCTAATAGATTTTTCAAAGGAGTTACAGGATATCCTTACAGTGTGTGTACATTATTTGAGTACAAAACCTCCTTTCTGACAGTCTGAGAATACTTAGTTATATCCCAAGTAAGCAGGCACTGGATTTTTGTAATGTAGCACCCTCCTAGGCTGATAGTAAGGGTAGGCAATTTTAGTTCAGTGTCTCTCCTGGAATCAGCAGAGCAGCATGTAATTGCTTTAGGCTGTTCTTGGCTCTACAGGCTGCAAGTTTGATTACATTCCCCTGTTTTCTGGAGATTTTCAGAATATAGTGGTTTGGATAGTCCAAAGAGCAGCCTGAATATTTATGTAGCTCCAGACAATATCTGGGGAGTTATGCCCAGATGGTGGTTGGGGAGTGCATAAATAGTTTATTTCCTCAGAGAGCAGTGTTCTTCCCCAGGAGAAGAGGTTCCCAGCCAGAAAGGCTGCCAGCCCTTTCTGGTAGTCTAGCTGAAGATCCTGCCAGTCTCATCGAGGTCCCAGCTTTGCCTTGCTGGGAGGACTATTCTGCCTAAAGTTCCTAGAAAGTTAAAAGAGGGTTTCACCCAGGATCCGTCTGGAGGCTCACTGAAAGACTATCTGCCTGGGTGTGGAGGAAAACATCCAAGCTCCAGGAACACTGTGAGTAAGGCCCGGGAGCGGAATCCTTGTGACTGTTGCTACTGTTACCACTTAGTGCATTAGTATAAAGGCTTGCCTGGCCTGGGACATTGCTTTTGATGTCCCAGTGCTGTCCATTTCATGTCCTACTGCTCAAGGGACTGTTCTGAGAAGCAGCTAGAAAGGTAAGAGTGTCCTCACACTCCTGTCTTAAGCCCATCCAAGTTATTCTGCAATAAACTTAAAAAAGACAACCCCTAGACTGTTTATTGGGACAAAAAAGTGAATGTTGCGGTTTGCCTGGTTGCTGCTACAAAGAGGGAAAAGAACCCAGGACACAAATTCATCGGCTCCTGCTGGGGTAACGCTACATTATCAATAATAAAGGAATAATAAGATGGTAAAAAAGATAATGTAGGAATCCCCAGACAAATTATTTATAGTAGATAAAGACTTATACCAGTAAGGAGGGGTCATTGAGAGTAACTAAACAGGCCACTTTATGAGCAAGAGGAAAAAGTACCCTAACAGGCTCATCTTGGGTAGATAACTGAACGCATTTCATCATACATGGATATCCGCTGTACATGTCATAAAAAGAATAGAAGATAGAGAGAAAAGGGGATAAGAGAGTGAAAATAAGGAGAGGAACAAGATGCTCAAGTGTCTAGGCTGGCAGGGGAACAATATAGTTGCGCTAAGTGGAACAAAATGGACGAATAGTCATAGTGAAATTGACATTTAGAGCAATAAGTGATATGAAAGAGTGTACTCAAGAAAGAAAGTACCTCTATATGCATACACAAACACCCTGCATGAACATATAAAAAGTGACTCAAATATATTCAGGTGAGTAACAAATATACATTAGGTGTCCTGATCAGGACAAACGTGAATGTCCAATAAAACTAAAAAAGCAAAATAAGTGAACCAAAACACAGAACAGTTCCAATATGTTGAGGCAAAAGGACGTCCAGGTTCCATACAGTAGGGGATAAATATGTGAGGGCAAGAATGAAGCCGCTAACCACCACCACCATGTTGTAACTTTCTCCAGTGCCAAACAGAGCATTAGGGGGGGACCCTTACCAGATTTGTTGGACCTCAGGATATAAGGTCTGATGCGCTTTTGCAGATACAAACCTCTGCAAAGGTTATGGGTGAACTGGATCCTCCAAGTTACAGCCCTCTCCAAATCTCCTCCTCTGGAACCAATATGGGGGTGATGTCATCTGCTCCAGCGAGTAAGTATCAGTCCGTGGGTCATAAAAAATTAGCAAAGAAGAGGCAGCATGTGCGTTATCTTCTTAAAAACGGGGGGGATGTTTATTGCAAAGCTCCAATGCATTTACACAAAAAACAGTCATAAAAAGTTAAAATAAAGCCGGCATAGCTTAAAAAACAATACGAGCGCCCGTGCTTCCGGGGTCACGTGGGAGCGTGGTGACGTCACTGCATAGCACCGCCCTAGGCTGGCAGCCAGAGCCGAGTTTGACCAACTATACAAGCTCAACATTAGTGGGATCCTAGGATAATTGTTCAGTGAGGGGGGTTTTCTATGTATTCCCACAATTCTCTGACCTGGTTATATTTGTCCAAAGGAGTGCTCTGCACATTTCCATTCAAGGGTGACTAGGCATCTAGCTGCTGTTATAATGTGTGTTAACAACTATTTGAAAGCTTTGAAGAACGTTTAAGTGGGGAGCCCCAAGAGAAAAGTTGTAGGGGAGAAGGGAATCCAAGAGAGTGTGAATAAGAGAGTGGATAGCCCACCAATAGGAGATGAGAAGTGGACAATTCAAATATATATGTTGTAGGGTGCTTAAATCCCTCCTACATCTCCAACATCAAATATCAGTAGTGGGGTAAATTGACTAAAGCAGCGCTGGGGTTATGTACCAATGGAAAAGGATTTTGTATTAATTTTTCTTATATAGGGTACAGAGAGAGCTTGTAGAGGTCTGAGACCATATGGCTCACCATGTTAGGAAAGGTAATTCCTCACCCAGAATCTGCTCCCATTTCTTATATATTGGTGCTTAAATGGAGGTTGGAGAGGGAGGGAGATGAGTATCCCATCTGGGAAATTTGAATCTTAGAGGATGGTCCAGCCAGGCAGGTTCATTCAAAGGCCATCAGTTTAGAGAATTTGAGGGAGTTGATGAGAGTTTGAGCATATTGGTGGATTTTTAAATAACTAAAACAAAGCTTGTCTGGTGAAACTAAATGCTTCTTGAAGGTCTGAAAATGGCCAAAGTTTTCTGGTTCTAGCATCCAGCAGGTGGCCAAAGTAAAATAAGGCCCTATCAATCCACTAATAAGACATCTATGAAGTTAAGCTTTCGGGCATATTAGGGTGTGAATAGAAAGGAGGTTGCTAAAGAAGCTGGGTTTGTGAGAGAATACATAAGTCCCGTCTCCATAAGGTGTGCAGTAAGGAGATAGGTCTCAACAAATGGAGATGGTGTATAGAATATTCACTGATCCACAACAGAGCGTTGGGATGGACAGGGGCTAGCTATAATTTCTAGACTTTGGCCCAACGGTTGTACACATGCAAAGGTGTACCAGGAGGCTACAGGGTGTAGTTGGGCTGTTAGATAGTATTTGGCTAAATGTGGAAAGGCTAAACCTCCTTGCTCTCAAAGGGCATATAAAATGGATTTAGCCACCCTATGGAGGGACTGATAGGGTTTCATATAGATAGAGAAACTTGGGTAAAATAAACATTTTAATGGTTGCAATACGATCAAAAAAGAGATATGATGTGATTTCCATTGGGTAAGAAGAGCAGTGACATTGTACACATTGGAAGGAAGTTTTCTTTATATAGTGTATCATAGGAGGGGTGAGTTTCACACCTATGTATTTTAGTGGGGAAGTTTTCCATGTACTGTACAAGGAAAAGATTGAGAGAGGTACTGTACTGTTTAGTGAGACATATTAAGAGGGAGGGCTTCTTTCTTATAGTTAATAACCTTATATCCAGAGAGTAGGCTATAAGTTTTTAAATCTTTGTGGAAAATGGGTGAGAGCCATATGCATTTGGTAAGCCTTAGGAGAATGACATCTGCAATGAGAGAGATTGTAAAGCCTCTATTGTGTACTGAGGTGCCCTGTACATTGTGAGTCAGTCTGATGTGGGCCGCTAAAGCCCCTATACAGGGAGTGCAGAATTATTAGGCAAGTTGTATTATTGAGGATTAATTTTATTATTGAACAACAACCATGTTCTCAATGAACCCAAAAAACTAATTAATATCAAAGCTGAATATTTTTGGAAGTAGTTTTTAGTTTGTTTTTAGTTTTAGCTATTTTAGGGGGATATCTGTGTGTGCAGGTGACTATTACCGTGCATAATTATTAGGCAACTTAACAAAAAAAAAATATATACCCATTTCAATTATTTATTTTTACCAGTGAAACCAATATAACATCTCAACATTCACAAATATACATTTCTGACATTCAAAAACAAAACAAAAACAAATCAGTGACCAATATAGCCACCTTTCTTTGCAAGGACACTCAAAAGCCTGCCATCCATGGATTCTGTCAGTGTTTTGATCTGTTCACCATCAACATTGCGTGCAGCAGCAACCACAGCCTCCCAGACACTGTTCAGAGAGGTGTACTGTTTTCCCTCCTTGTAAATCTCACATTTGATGATGGACCACAGGTTCTCAATGGGGTTCAGATCAGGTGAACAAGGAGGCCATGTCATTAGTTTTTCTTCTTTTATACCCTTTCTTGCCAGCCACGCTGTGGAGTACTTGGACGCGTGTGATGGAGCATTGTCCTGCATGCAAATCATGTTTTTCTTGAAGGATGCAGACTTCTTCCTGTACCACTGCTTGAAGAAGGTGTCTTCCAGAAACTGGCAGTAGGACTGGGAGTTGAGCTTGAATCCATCCTCAACCCGAAAAGGCCCCACAAGCTCATCTTTGATGATACCAGCCCAAACCAGTACTCCACCTCCACCTTGCTGGCGTCTGAGTCGGACTGGAGCTCTCTGCCCTTTACCAATCCAGCCACGGGCCCATCCATCTGGCCCATCAAGACTCACTCTCATTTCATCAGTCCATAAAACCTTAGAAAAATCAGTCTTGAGATATTTCTTGGCCCAGTCTTGACGTTTCAGCTTGTGTGTCTTGTTCAGTGGTGGTCGTCTTTCAGCCTTTCTTACCTTGGCCATGTCTCTGAGTATTGCACACCTTGTGCTTTTGGGCACTCCAGTGATGTTGCAGCTCTGAAATATGGCCAAACTGGTGGCAAGTGGCATCTTGGCAGCTGCACGCTTGACTTTTCTCAGTTCATGGGCAGTTATTTTGCGCCTTGGTTTTTCCACACGCTTCTTGCGACCCTGTTGACTATTTTGAATGAAACGCTTGATTGTTCGATGATCACGCTTCAGAAGCTTTGCAATTTTAAGAGTGCTGCATCCCTCTGCAAGATATCTCACTATTTTTGACTTTTCTGAGCCTGTCAAGTCCTTCTTTTGACCCATTTTGCCAAAGGAAAGGAAGTTGACTAATAATTATGCACACCTGATATAGGGTGTTGATGTCATTAGACCACACACCTTCTCATTACAGAGATGCACATCACCTAATATGCTTAATTGGTAGTAGGCTTTCGAGCCTATACAGCTTGGAGTAAGACAACATGCATAAAGAGGATGATGTGGTCAAAATACTCATTTGCCTAATAATTCTGCACTCCCTGTACATAAAGTGAAAAGGAGGAGAAATAGAGGGCAGCCATGCCACGTAAGTACCATTAAAGATAGCAAAAGGAGGGGAGGTAGTGTTCAATGTTCTGGTGCAGGCAATGGGGACAGAATATACATGGGTAATAGCTCTCGCGAAATCTCTCATTTGTTATTTATGTATTTTGTACCTTGAGATAATGAAATGTTTCAGCTTGTAAAATAAATATTTTTACTTATGTACCCTTCTATGTGATTTACATTGTTACTTTTTCATGTGTGACACGCCTCATTCAAAGTCCCATGACCAATTTCTCTCTGCAATACAAGTAATTAGGGATGGAGGCTTGTCACAGTGGCTATGTCAGGTCACACTCTGTTTTTATATGTTCAATATTTGGGTAGAAGATACCCCGGTCTCTAGTGATCTGACATACCACAATTTTATTCATTTTTTTGCATATATACATATATACCTTTACATTTATTTATATGAACGGTTATTATTATTATTATAATTATTATACAGGATTTATATAGCGCCAACAGTTTATGCAGCGCTTTACAACATCAGGGAAGACATTATAGTTACAATACAATTTAATACAGGAATGATCAGAGGGCCCTGCTCGTTAGAGCTTACAATCTAGAAGGGAGGGTGAAGTGGAACAGAGGGTAGTAGATGTGGGGGGTGATCAGGTGGGCAAAGTTAAAATACAGTTGTTAGATGTGGGTAGGATAGGCTTCTCTGAAGAGGAGGGTTTTCAGGGATCCTCGGAAAGCTAAAAGAGAAGGAGATAGACGGATAGTTTGGGGTAAGGAGTTCCATAGGCTTGGAGAGGCTCTGGAAAAGTCCTGTAGACGAGCATGGGAGGAGGTGATGAGAGAGCTAGAGAGCAGGAGGTCTTGAGAAGAACGAAGAGAGCGATTAGGTTGGTATTTGGAGACTAGGTCAGTGATGTAGCAGGGGGCAGAATTGTGGATGGCTTTGTAGGTCTTAGTTAGTATTTTGAATTTAATTTGTTGGGCGAGCGGAAGCCAGTGGAGGGATTGACAGAGAGGAGTAGCAGAGACAGAGCGGTTGGTAAGGTGGATAAGTCTGGCCGCAGCATTCATGATGGATTGAAGGGGGGTTAGAGTATGCAGCGGTAAGCCAATGAGAAGGGAATTGCAGTAATCAAGGCGAGAGATGACCAGGGAGTGAATTAAGAGCTTTGTGGCGTCATTGGTTAGAAAGGGGCATATTTTGGAGATGTTGCGGAGGTTGAGGCGGCAAGATTTGGACAGTGATTGAACATGAGGTTTAAAGGACAGTTCAGAGTCCAGGACTACTCCTAGGACCTTGACATGTGGGGATGAGCTGATAGTTGTGCCATCAATTTTGACAGAGAGATCAGGGGAAGAGGCACGTGGGGGAGGAAAAATGATAAGTTCGGTTTTGGATAGGTTGAGTTTGAGGAAGTGACGTGACATCCAAAGTGATATATCTGATAGTAAATTAGTGATACGTGAGGAAAATGAAGGAGTGAGTTGTGGGGCAGAGAAATAGATTTGAGTGTCATCAGCGTAGAGGTGGTATTGGAAGCCGTGGGAGGCTATCAGCTGACCCAGGGAGGAGGTGTAGATTGAAAATAGGAGGGGTCCAAGAACAGAACCTTGGGGGACCCCAACAGAGAATGGTAGAGGAGAGGAGGAAGTAGAGTTGTAAGAAACGCTGAAGGTGCGGTTGGATAAGTAGGTAGAGAACCAGCGAAGAGTAAAGTCACAGAGACCAAAGGTGTGGAGTTTTTTGAGGAGGAGTGGGTGGTCAACCATATCGAAGGCGGCAGAGAGGTCCAGGAGTAGGAGCACAGAATAATGTCCTTTAGTTTTGGCCGTTAGTATATCGTTTGTTAGTTTTAGGAGAGCAGTTTCAGTGGAATGTTGAGGACGAAATCCAGACTGAAGGGGATCAAGAAGGTTATTGTCAGCAAGGTGTATGCTCAGTCGGTTGTAGACTAGACGTTCAAGGAGTTTGGATAAAAAGGGGAGCAAGGAGATGGGGCGTAGGTTGTCAAGATTGGATGGGTCCAGTGAGGGCTTTTTAAGTATGGGGCTGACTAGTGCATGTTTCAAAGAGTTAGGGAAAATGCCAGAAGAGAGGGAGAGATTGAAGATGTGGGTAAGAGAGTGTAGAATAGAGCAAGAGGGTGAACGTAGCATTTGTGAGGGAACAGGATCTAGAGCGCAGGTGGTAAGATGGACATTAGTTAGTAATTTAGCGACCTCCTCTGTAGTGGTGGGGTTGAACGAGGGAAGTAGTGACTGTACCTGTGTGCATGAGGTGTGAGGTGTGGAGGATGTCTGAACAGTAGAGATGTCCTTGCGAATTGTGTCAATCCCACCGCTGCCACCAATATGTGACGAACGCGAGTGTCAGATCCCCGCCCTCCGCGCCAACTTGCGACGAAGGACAGGCCGACCTCACACCACGCTGTCACTTACGTAACAATGCCACTCTCAGCTGCGCCCAGCACAAAGATTTCCCAGCTTGCGGGACCACAATCTACGTGCTAGTAGCCTGAGAGCGATTGTCACTGGGCTAATGACACAATTAACCCTTTAACTGCCACCACCAACATTGATAAGGAAGCGTTGGTACTCCCATCAATTAGCAATACCAATTAGGATTTTAGAATAAGCGTCTGCGCACGGTTATGATTTCATTTGTTATTATATCATATTACAACATTTCATGGTTGACCATTTTTTGGTTTTATATTTACCAGCTCTGTTTCATCCAGGGGGCTGAGGTTGCCATCCTCTGCTGGTTTCCGGGGCTGCGATGCCTGGCAGTACCTCCCCCCTCCATCCCTATATCGGGATGCAGGAAGGAGGTTTGTTCCTTGGCGTTGGGGTCGACGTCATGCGCACGCCCTGCTCGCAGTGAGGGCGTTTGTTTTTCCATCTAACGCCGGGAATGGGGGGGCGGTGGACTCACTTCCGGTGTCCGCACGGGTTTTGGGATTTACCATTATGCCTTCGTTTCTCCCTATTGGTACTTGCAGGACGTTGGTGGGGACCCGCCAACCATCTTTGGTATTTATGGCATTCAATGTCCAGAATTTCAATTCCTATGTCTCCACTGCAGAGACACTTACTTTGATTTTTGTTTATTCAGACAATCACCCTACACTAGTAAGTTTCTGTTGTAGAATTTTTTGAGGCAGTGTGTGTGCGTCCTTAGTTGTATTTTGTACCTTGAGATAATGAAATGTTTCAGCTTGTAAAATAAATATTTTTACTTATGTACCCTTCTATGCGATTTACATTGTTACTTTTTCATGTGTAACACGTCTCATTCAAAGTCCCATGACCAATTTTTCTCTGCAATACTCTCACGAAAAGGACCCTTGATGCCTAGGTAGCGAGGAGTGGCAAACATAAATAGCCCGCTAAGCCTATCTAAGGCCTTTTCAGCATCAAGGCTAAAGATGAGTGCTTCTTTTCCATCTTTATTTGCCACTTCAATAAGATCTATAAATCTGCTAGTGTTGTCCACTGCCTGGATGTCTGTGGTTTATGCACTTTAAGTTGTTATTGTGTACATTACATTAACCACTTAACAACCGCCCCATAGTCAAAGTACGGCTACAGGGCAGTTGCTTAACTCTGGGAGGCTTTTAATTAACGGCCTTCCAGAATCGCACACGGGAGTGTCCGTGACCAGAGGACCCGGCGCATCACGGATCACGGTAAATCGCCGCTGATAGCGGAGGTTTACCACGTGATCGTTCCGTTCAATCATGTGATGACACCGGTTCCTCCCTCCCCTCTCTGTACCGATTGGTACAGAGTGAGAGGAGAGGGGAGAGAGCAGAGGCAGCAGCAGTGCTGTGGGCTGGATCTGACAATTTCAGTCACAGATCCAGCCATCCATACCTGTGCAATACTCTGCAATACCCCTGTGAAATACTCTGCAATACCCCCTGTGCAATACTCTGCAATACCCCCTGTGCAATACTCTGCAATATCCCCTGTGCAATACTCTGCAATACCCCCTGTGCAATACTCTGCAATGCTCCTGTGCAATACTCTGCAATACCCCTGTGAAATACCCCTGTGCAATACTCTGCAATACCCCTGTGGAATACTCTGAAATACCCCTGTGAAATACTCTGCAATACCCCTGTGCAATACTCTGTAATACCCCTGTGCAATACTCTGTAATACCCCTGTGCAATACTCTGTAATACCCCCGTGCAATACTCTGCAATACCCCTGTGCAATACTCTGCAATACCCCGCAATACTCTGCAATACTATACCCCGCAATACTCTGCAATTCTCCGCAATACTCTGCAGTACCTCGCAATAATCTGCAATACTCCACAATACCCCGCAATACTCTGCAATATGCCCCCCCCCCCTCCTGCTTCTACCCACTCAACGCTACGATCGAAGCCAGGATTGTTTTTTTTATTTTTATTTCAGGCTTCCCAGTCTAGAGGTGAGAGGTGGGGTCTTATTGACCCCATATCTCACTGTAAAGAGGACCTGTCATGCTATATTCATATTACAAGGGATGTTTACATTCCTAGTATATGGAATAAAAGTGATCAAAATTTTATATTTTTTGTGAAAAAACATGTCAAACTAAAATAAATAAAAGTAAAATAAACAATAAAATATATATATTTTTTAAAGTGCCCCTGTCCCTGTGTGCTCACACGCAGAAGTGAACGCATACGCAAGTCCCGCCCACATATGAAAATGGTGTTCAAACCACACATGTGAGGTATCTCTGCGAACAGTAGAACAAGAGCAATCATTTTGGCCCTAGATCTTCTCTGTAACTAAAAACATATAACCAGTAAAAATATTTAAAGTGTCGCCTATGGGGATTTTTAAGTAGCGAAGTTTGGCGCCATTCCACGAGCGTGTGTAATTTTGAAGGGTGACATGTTAGGTATCTATTTACTCGGCGTAACTTCATCTTTCACATTATGCAAAAACATTGGGCTAACTTTACTGATTTGATTTTTTTTTAAGCACAAAACTGTTTTTTTTTTGTGTAAAAAATATGTTAGAAAAATTGCTGCGCAAATACAGTGCGAGATAAAATGTTGCAACGACCACCATTGTATTCTCTAAGGTCTTTGCTAAAAAACATATATAATGTTTTGGGGTTCCATGTAAGTTTCTAGCAAATAAATGATGATTTTTACATGTAGGAGAGAAATGTCAGAATTGGCCTGGGTGCTCCAGAACGTGAAGGTGCTCCCTGCATGTTGGGCCTCTGTATGTGGCCACGCTGTGTAAAAGTCTCACACATGTGGTATCGCCATACTCGGGAGGAATAGCAGAATGTGTTTTGGGGTGTAATTTGTGCTATGCATATGCTGTGTGTGAGAAATAACCTGCTAATATGAAAATTCTGTGAAAAAAATTTAAGAAAAAAAAATATTGATTTTGCAAAGAATTGTGGGAAAAAATTAGAACTTCAAAAAACTCACCATGCCTCTTTCTAAATACCTTGGAATGTCTTCTTTCCAAAAAGGTGTCATTTGGGGGGTATTTGTACTTTTCTGGCATGTTAGGGTCTCAAGAAATGAGATAGGCCGTCAGTACTTCAGGTGTGATCAATTTTCAGATATTGACACCATAGCTTGTGGACTCTATAACGTTCACAAAGACCAAATAATATACACAAATTTGTACTTATTTTTACCAAAGATATGTAGCAGTATAAATTTTGGCCAAAATTTATGAAGAAAAAATACAAATTTGCTAAATTTTATAACATAAACAAAGAAAAATTCATTTTTTTACAGAATTTTCAGTCTTTTTTAATTAATACAGTATTGTAAAGTTACATTTTTTTTGAGTTGATGGCATTTTTCTATCTTTTATAAACAATTTAGGAAAGCTTCATTGTAATTTTTTTTTATGATCAAATCAATATTATTTCGATCTATTGTGACGGGAACATTAAACGGTGTGGGGCCTGTAGGCCGGTGCCAACTCTGCCTATTTGGTAAACCAGCACTGCGTGTGTACCTCAATGGTAAAACACTAGCAGAAGTGCAATTATTCACTGAATGTTAGCTGAACTCTGGTGACATCACAATCTTTACCTTGTCCAATCAGAGAACATCTTGGTGACAGTGCTGAGCGAGTGATCCTCTGTGGTCAAAATGTAGAGAGGAAAACACTCACACAGAACACAAAGTTCTGACTACTACAATGATCTTTAGCTTCCCCAGCGACCCATCAGCTATAAGATGTACAGTGGAACCTCGAATTACATCCATAACCCGTTCCAAGAGAATTCTCTTAATCCAAAGTACTTGCATATCAAAGTGAGTTTCCCCATTGAAGTCAATGGAAAAGAAAATAATTTGTTCTGCATTGAATTCAATGGCATGCAATACCATATGCTGGAGAGCCTCGGAAACAGCCAGAAAGCCCCGAGGATAGCTCGGCCTACCTCAGCAAACCCTCGGAAAGGCTCAGGAATGGAGTATTTCCGTGTCTTTCCGAGTATTTCTGAACAGCTCCGAACGGCGCTGATCGGCTGGCTCTGCTCGGCTCACCTCAGGCCAAATGAGGGACTGCACACCGCTTTGGCCTGGATCCTGCTCGCTGTGTGAGACAAGATTAGCAAACCGAGTTAAGATGTTTAAAAATACAGTGCTCGTATTGAGAAACGCTTGTTAACCGCGATACTCGCAATCCGAGGTTCCCCTGTACATACTTACATGGTACAAATAATTCCTGGAGTTTCTGGAAAGATTTGCACTGTTCTCACTCCCTGCCATTATGTAGAAGGGCTGCTGGGAGTTGCAGTCAGCTCCAAGGAACCTCAACTCATTGGAACACCGATTTTATGGACTACTGCCATTCTGGACTTACCATTTATGGACTCTTCCTATGAAGATCCTATGTTGGGGCAGCCACAGTTAGGTTAATTAGGAAAAAGACTCTAGTCTGTTAAACTATTATGTTGAGTTTCAACAGTAAAGTTGTGTTAACTACTTTATGCCTGGTCTGAAGTTATTCAAAGGTGTGCATGTTGGTGTTGGCATATCAAAAGCATATCAAAAGAACTAGAGTCTGTAATAGCACTATGAGGTATGAAGCAACGTCAGTACAAAACGTTAACTCAGCAAGGCAGGGAAGAGGAAAATAGTTGCTGAGATTACTAAGCGAAGGAACAAGCTACAAGCAACCAGTTGTTAGGTGAGGTACTGGTAAGGTGACAGGTCATCTGGTAGCGAGGGGGTCAGTGTTCTGCCTCCCCCAGTGATCGGTCTGCCATGATAACTGGGAGCGGACCAGCGTTACAGAGATTTAAGGCTTAGTCATGAGGTTTGGGAATGAAGGAGTTAATGAGCACGCATGAGGTCCACGCTTTGTGGTGGGCAGGACCCAATTCTGTTACTGGGAGTGAGGTAACAGAAGTGGGCTGGACTAGTGGAGTGGGCGTAGACTCAGCACATCCCTCCTAATGTAAAACATACAAGCACAGTGTGTAGCAACATCTCCTGTCAGAAGAAGACTCTGCACTTCATCCCTACACACAGTGAAGCTCATCTCTAAGTCGGGGAGCTACCTTAATGTTTGATTTTTCACATGACCGCGATCCATACCTGGTCCCGGCCATTGATGAGCACACACCCATAAAGTATGCCACAATGTACACGGGCACAGTAGTCCCGGCCACAGGTGTACATTGTACTTTGAAATAACATGGTCCCCATTCTAGACTCAGTAATGCAGTGTCTCATGGAAATGTAATGCCCAGATATAAATTGCCTCTCACTTTGGAAATATATGACTTAGCAGTATCTTGCACTATACTTTCTAAGTGCAGGAAATCAGTGAAATCAGTAAAAGATGTGGCACAGAGTTTCATAACCAAGGGTCTGTGTGGTAGTCACTTTTTGGATTTAGCTCGAGCTGGCATTTGCTTATAAAAATTGTTTAATATACTTATGAAAATTGTTTAATTTACTGTACAATATCAAGCTCAAGGACACTGCCCATACAACTCTGCAGAGATTTTCAGGCATGTTTCCAAAAGGTAATAAGGCTGATCATATTGGATGCAACAGACCAGAATAATGAGGTGAGGTTTTTTGTCAACTGTATTTCACTTTAAATATTCACTTTAAGTATTAATTAAACAACTTAAGATATACAGTATAAATACTCAGATCAGTACATCGCCTACCCAGTGTTATGTTCTATTCAGCCAAAATTGGCTTTGGATGGATTATTTAATACCTGTTTTAAAAACATGGTACAGCCTGTTGCAGCTATTCTAATCGCAGCGAGTGAGGCCAAGGCCTAGCAATGAGGAGAATTCATGATAAAAAACATTAGCACCTGCATCTCCAGAAGTTAATGACTGAAATCCATTATGTCCAGTATGAATATGTTAAGATTTTACCTCAGAAGGCAGCTGCTTTGTGATTTAACAATGACCCGAAAAGCCCCCACTTAGCAGAACATTAATTTCTATTAATGCAGTCAATGGAGGCTAACTTGTGAACAGGGTAATTTAACAAATATAGTTAGTACTCAGCAATAGGGATGAGCTTCGTGTTCGAGTCAAACCCATGTTCGACTCGAACATCGTATGTTCGACCGTTCGTCGAATTATGGGCCGTTCACGCCAAATTCGAGTGGCGTGTCAAGGTCCATAATTCACTGCGGCATCGCAGTGCATTGCTGGCTGATAATTGGCCAAGCATGCACTATGACCCGCATGCTTGGCCAATCACAGCGCGCAAAAAACGGAGAGCCATAATTGGCCAAAGCCAGGG
The DNA here is from genome assembly GCF_905171775.1 of Rana temporaria. NCBI lineage: Eukaryota > Metazoa > Chordata > Amphibia > Anura > Ranidae > Rana > Rana temporaria. The sequence goes on from NC_053492.1 coordinate 156,467,698, forward strand.
TGGCTTTGGCCAATTATGGCTCAGGGGGTTTAGTACACGACCCACATTATAAAAGGCCGCCTACAGGTCGGCCTTGTGTAGTGTGTTGCCGCGGTGGTTAGAGACAGAGAGAGAGAGTGTCATTTTTTTTAGGTAGAAAGAGCAGGCAGGCTAGTCAGTTAAAGTTACAGTGTGTAGAGGATATATATGCATCCCAGGTGTTGTATATATATTTATACACTGTATAGTTTAGCTAGATCAGCTCTTCCTAATTTACTGGCAGGCAGGTGATTGTGCTAGCTGCAGGATTCTCACGTGGTGTACTGCCTGTGTCCTCTGCAGTGTGCACCTAAAGCTACGTGGTGTGTGTACTGCCTTTGTCCTCTGCAGTTTGCGCCTAAAGCTACGTGGTGTGTACTGCCCGTGTACTCTGCAGTTTGCACCTAAAGCTATTGGTGTGTACTGCCCGTGTCCTCTGCAGTTTGCACCTAAAGCTACGTAGTGTGTACTGTCCGTGTCCTCTGCAGTTTGCACCTAAAGCTACGTGGTGTGTACTGCCCGTGTCCTCTGCAGTTTGCACCTAAAGCTAATTGGTGTGTACTGCCCGTGTCCTCTGCAGTTTGCACCTAAAGCTACGTGGTGTGTACTGCCCGTGTCTTCTGCAGTTTGCACCTAAAGCTACTTGGTGTGTACTGCCTGTGTCCTCTGCAGTGTGCACCTAAAGCTACGTGGTGTGTACTGCCCGTGTCCTCTACAGTTTGCACATAAAGCTACTTGGTGTATACTGCCCGTGTCCTCTGCAGATTGCACCTAAAGCTACATAGTGTGTGCTGCCTGTGTCCTCTGCAGTGTTCACCTAAAGCTATGTAGTGTGTACTGCCTGTGTCCTCTGCAGTGTGCACCTAAAGCTATGTGGTGTGTACTGCCCGTGTCCTCTACAGTTTGCACCTAAAGCTACTTGGTGTGTACTGCCCGTGTCCCCTGCAGTTTGCACCTAAAGCTACGTGGTGTGTACTGCCCGTGTCCTCTGCAGTTTGCACCTAAAGCTACTTGGTGTGTACTGCCCGTGTCCTCTGCAGTTTGCACCTAAAGCTACTTGGTGTGTACTGCCCGTGTCCTCTGCAGTTTGCACCTAAAGATATGTGGTGTGTACTGCCCGTGTCCTCTGCAGATTGCACCTAAAGCTACGTAATTTGTACTGCCTGTGTCCTCTGCAGTGTGCACCTGAAGCTACGTAGTGTGTACTGCCTGTGTCCTCTGCAGTGTGCACCTAAAGTTACGTAGTGTGTACTGCCTGTGTCCTCTGCAGTGTGCACCTAAAGCTATATGGTGTTTACTGCCCGTGTCATCTACACTTTGCACCTAAAGCTACTTGGTGTGTACTGCCCGTGTCCTCTGCAGTTTGCACCTAAAGCTACGTGGTGTGTACTGCCCGTGTCCTCTGCAGTTTGCACCTAAAGCTAATTGGTGTGTACTGCCTGTGTCCTCTGCAGTTTGCACCTAAAGCTACGTGGTGTGTACTGCCTGTGTCTTCAGCAGTTTGCATCTAAAGCTACTTGGTGTGTACTGCCCATGTCCTCTGCAGTTTGCACCTAAAGCTACGTAGTATGTACTGCCTGTGTCCTCTGCAGTGTGCACCTAAAGCTACGTGGTGTGTGTGTACTGCCCGTGTCCTCTACAGTTTGCACATAAAGCTACTTGGTGTGTACTGCCCGTGTCCTCTGCAGATTGCACCTAAAGCTACATAGTGTGTACTGCATGTGTCCTCTGCAGTGTTCACCTAAAGCTATGTAGTGTGTACTGCCTGTGTCCTCTGCAGTGTGCACCTAAAGCTATGTGGTGTGTACTGCCCGTGTCCTCTACAGTTTGCACCTAAAGCTACTTGGTGTGTACTGCCCGTGTCCTCTGCAGTGTGCACCTAAGGCTACGCAGTGTGTACTGCCTGTGTCCTCTGCAGTTTCCACCTAAAGCTACGTGGTGTGTACTGCCCGTGTCCTCTACAGTTTGCACCTAAAGCTACGTAGTGTGTACTGCCTGTGTCCTCTGCAGTGTGCACCTAAAGTTACGTAGTGTGTACTGCCTGTGTCCTCTGCAGTGAGCACCTAAAGCTATGTGGTGTTTACTGCCCGTGTCCTCTACAGTTTGCACCTAAAGCTACTTGGTGTGTACTGCCCGTGTCCTCTGCAGTTTGCACCTAAAGCTATGTGGTGTATACTGCCCGTGTCCTCTGCAGTTTGCACCTAAAGCTACTTGGTGTGTACTGCCCGTGTCCTCTGCAGTTTGCACCTAAAGCTACATAGTGTGTACTGCCTGTGTCCTCTGCAGTGTGCATCTAAAGCTACGTGGTGTGTACTGCCTGTGTCCTCTGCAGATTGCACCTAAAGCTACGTAGTGTGTACTGCCTGTGTCCTCTGCAGTGTGCACCTAAAGCTATGTAGTGTGTACTGCCTGTGTCCTCTGCAGTGTGCACCTAAAGCTATGTGGTGTGTACTGCTCGTGTCCTCTACAGTTTGCACCTAAAGCTACGTGGTGTGTACTGCCCGTGTCCTCTGCAGTGTGCACCTAAAGCTACGTAGTGTGGACTGCCTGTGTCCTCTGCAGTTTGCACCTAAAGCTACGTAGTGTGTACTGCCTGTGTCCTTTGCAGTGTGCACCTAAAGCTACGTGGTGTGTGTACTGCCTTTGTCCTCTGCAGGCCATTAGTATGTCTGGAAGGACAACAAGGAGAGGCAGAGAGTCACGAGCCGATAAAAGAGGGCAAGCAGGCTCTGCGTCTAGAGGCAACAGTGCTGGTCGTGGACACTGTGCATCCTCATCAGAACGTGGCCGTGGGACACGCTCGTCCTTTTTTTCATCAACTGGCCATGTTGAGCCGCAACATGCCGAAGACTTGGCAGAGTGGATGACCAAGCCGTCCTCATCCTCCTTACCCTCACTCACCCAGGCTCAGGGTACTTTGTCTGTCTAAATATTTGAATATTTTCACAACAATTTGGGATATTGTGATGGGTGGGGGCTTGTGAAATGTGGTGTTGTGGTTTTGAAATGTTTTTGTGCACTCTGTTTTGACATTTTATTATAGTGTGGTACTGCAAAAAAACAAGCTAACAAACCATACTTCAAATCTGTTTTGTCAGTGGCCTATTATATTTTATTTGTTTCTGTTATAAAAAGTTTCAAATAAATAATCTTTCTTCATATATATGGGCCAAAATGTATTTTGCTACATTTGTTTGGTGAAAATAGCCCAAATCAGTGTATATTATTTAGTTTATATGAAAGTTATAGAGTCCAGAAACTATGGTATATACAGTATATCTGAAAATTGATCAGTCCTGATGTACTGTCGGCCTATCTCATTTTTTGAGACCCAAAAAAGCCAGGACAGTACACATTTCCCCCAAATGACTGCTTTGGGAAAGTAAACAGTCCAAGGTATTTAGTAAAAGGCATGGCACATTTTTTTTTAAGTTGGCACTTTTTGTCACAGTCTTTTGAAATGTCTAAAAATGTTTATTGTTTTTTACCTTTTTTTTTACATACTGGGCCAGATTCTCAAAAGAGTTACGACGGTGTAACTCAGGAAACACCGTCGTATCTCTGTTTTTGGCCCCGGGTATCTATGCGAGTAATTCCTAGAATAATTTTCGCATAGATACGGCCAGGTGTAAGTCACTTACACCGTCGGATCTTAGATGTAATGCGACGCCGGCCGCTAGGTGGCGTTTACGTTCAGGTCTCATTTGACTATGCAAATGAGCCTGATACGCCGATTCCCGAACGAATTTGCATCGCGTAGTCATCGCGTACGTCGTTCCCGTAAGCGTAAGGTTACCCCTGCTATATGAGGGGTAACCTTACACCAGTCCGCCGTATGCCATGTTAAGTATGGCGTCGGGTCGCGTCGGCTTTTTCCGTCGGTTACGTCGTTTTCCTAAGTCGTTCACGAATACGACTTTACGTCAATGACGCTCACGTCGGCGTCATTGACGTTTTCCGTCGTGAGCTGGAGCATGTGCACTGGGCTATTTTTCCGCCCGGCGCATGCGCAGTTCGATCGGCGCTGGGGCGCTTAATTTGAATACAAGCCCCCCCCTTTGAATTACACGGCCATACGCCGGGCCATTTACACTACACCGCCGCAAATTACGGAGCAAGTGTTTGGGGAATACGGCACTTGATCCTGTAAGTTGTGGTGGCGTAGTGTAAATAGCTTACGTGACGCCGCCGCATGATGTACGGGAATCTGGCCCACTGTCACTAATGTAGTACAGGCAGATACCCAGACACATTCACTCATCCATGGCCATATATAGCTGACAGCAAATTATGATCAATTTATTTACATTGTACCAGCAGTGTAAGTGGGTAAGTGTCAGGTAACAGTATTCATATCTATGTTCCCTATACCTATAAAACCCAAAAGTATGGTCCAATCAATGTCAGGCTGGAATACGTAGAGCTCACCAGTAAACCCAGCGTGGGCCCACCTGGATATAACAAATAACTTATACCGTAATATGTATAGATCCATAAATAAAAATCCACAGCCATACATTTATATTTCTTACATTTAGATATTATTTGTACGGTGTATGTCATATTTTTAGATATCAGAAGGCAGTAATTCATTGCTAGAACTGCTCACACAAGTATCCTAGGGTCAATAGTCCACTCCTACAATGTTTGAGAGATTTTCCTCCATTGTTCATTTATTGGGTCATACTTGTTAGTTTGAGTTCATTTGTTCTTTGCAATAACCAGATAGGTACATTACCATAACTATGGCTTCAAAAAAACTACTTATTCAAGTTGTTCTGTGCTTGTTTTTTCTACTTATTCAAGTTGTTCTGTGCTTGTTTTTTCCCTTTATAACTTGTTCTATTGTCTCATGACTCAACAAACAGACCACGCAGAAATCACTGAAGCACTACCCTGTTTCCCCAAAAATAAGACCTACCCTGAAAATAAGACCTAGCGTTATTTTCCAGGAGGGATGCAATATAAGCCCTACCCCGAAAATAAGCCCTAGTTTAAAATGCTTGTAAAATCCTGTAATCCACTCTATTACAGTAGTATATGATGTACAATGTGTGTGTTTCTGAAATATAAATGCGGAAAAGAGAGCTCTGGCGGGTCACAGAAGCGCAGAATGGCGCTATAACAAAGGTATTTGGCACAATTATATTACAGGAACGCACACATTGTACATTATATAATACTGTAATAGAGTGGATTGTAGGTTTTTACAATCATTTTAACTCAGATCACACTGGGAATTCCTGGCAGGCAGGGAGGGAGAAGGGGAGAGAAGACAGCACATTACATGGTAAGACATACCCCGAAAATAAGCCCTACTATGTCTTTTGTTGGCATAATTAATATAAGACCCGGGCTTATTTTTGGGGAAACACGGTAAATAATCGGATTAAAATGCTAGATAGGAAGCTTAAAGGGGTTGTAAAGGTTCGTTTTTTAAATAGGTTCCGTTAAGCTAGTGCATTGTTGGTTCACTAACCTTTTCCTTTGATTTCCCTTCTAAATGTTTTTTTTTTCTTTGTTTTCTTTGTCTGAATTTCTCACTTCCTGTTCCTCCTCTGTAAGCTGTTCAGTAAGCTGTTCTGACTGACTTTCCACCGCTCGGATGATGGTGGAAAGCTTACTGAGTAGAAACAGGAAGCGAGAAATTCAGACAAAGAAAATAAACATTTAGAAGGGAAATCGAAGGAAAAGGTAAGTGAACCAACAATGCACTAGCTTAAAGGAACCTATTTAGAAAATAAAAAACTAACCTTTACAACCACTTTAACTCCAGGGAAACAGCTAGATACATGAAATACCTATAAAGGAGCTGTTTTACCTATAAAATAAAATGTTTCCATTCAGTCTTGGAATGTGCATAGCTCTGCCAAACACCACAGCTAGGTAGGTGACACCATTTATACGTAAACGGGTTGTAAATGTTTGTTTATTATTTTCTAAATAGAATCCTTTAAGCTAGCTTGTTGGTTCACTTACCTTTAACTTTGATTTCCCTTCTAAATGTTTTTTTTCTTTGTCTGAATTTCTCACTTCCTGTTTCTCCTTAGTAAGCTTGCCCCCATCACCCGAGCTGTTCTAGCTGGGGGTTAGTCAGTGTGCTCGCGCCTTCCCTTGGGACTACATCCCCGTGGGGAGTGCTGTGAACACAGCGTCTCCCCGCAGGGATGTAGTCCGAAGGGAGGGGGCGAGCACACTGACTATAGAAGGAAAAGGTGAACCAACAATGCACTGGCTTAAAGGAACCTATTTAGAAAATAAAAAACAAACCTTTACAACCCCTTTAAGGAATACAGTGATGTCCTCCTTCTTTCCCCAACCTGCTAACTGGACCATGGAAAAGCAGCAGTGAACTGCCGACAATATATTTTTCTTTCTCCTCCTATCAGCATTTTCCTTATCAATTTGCATATTGCACACCGATTGGCTCCCAGTCCTGCTCCTCCCTCTTCAAGTCTGAGATCTGTTTTATTGGGGATTACAACAGAGTGATATGAAAACTCATACAATTACGTCTGCATTGAAAAAAAATACATTTACTTATTTATTAATGAATTCAGGGCTGTATTGATTTGTGTCTTGTATATCTGCCTGGAGTTCACCTTTAAAAGTTAGTGTTTTCTTACTGAGATCAGATTTGTATTTAAGAGTGTGATTCAATACTATACATTTTTTTCCCACCTCTTATTTCTAATTAGATATTAATTGTATGGATTATATGTGCAGATTTAAAATGCATTATTGTTTAGTAGAAATGTAGAGAAACCGTTAATGCAAAGTTGCATTGATAGCAGAGATAATAATAGTGAATAGTTGCAAACATTTAACATATTGTGGACTATATTTTTATCAATGAGATAGCATTGGAAGGACTGGCAGAAATCTTTGGGCATAAAAATACAGATATATCTGCGAAAAACAGCAGAGTAAGCAAATTGTTAATGAGGAAAGAGATAAAGTGAAGGGGATTTGTGGTTTGGGTATGTTAGAGACAACATCTCAGATATCCTTTAAGAAAACCTCAGCCTGCCAGCTCATGTAGTTAATGAGCATTGGAGGCATAATTTACCTCTTTAATAGGAAGCTATGTAAAATGCAAGAGGGCAGTGGACCTCACAAGGTGAAGGGGACATTCTAGCAGACATTCTGTATGTGAAAATGACAGAAAGAGGTTCACTGCTGCAATGAACTTATTATCATTAACATTTGCTGTACAGTATGAAAATAACTAACAATGTAACTAGATGTCACAAGTTTATATAGTATGTTAATAAACCTGAATAATATGTAAGAATTGTAATTTAATACTTAAAAAAAATAGCATTGTTGTCTTTGTTATGTGGGTTGCTAAAGGTACATTTCAGGTAACCAGAAAATAAGCCTGGTAATGAACACAAAGGACACCATAACCTTCCCTGGGGTTCTGATTTTTAGGTAGGCTTTTAGTTGTAGAGCGCTAATAAACCTCATTGCCTTTAAATACCTTTTACATGGTAATCTTTAGGTTTGAGAAAGCCATTTGCTGAACATACAAATATGGCAGGGCAAATAACCTCAAACTGGCCATTGAAGGCTTCTTGATGTTTTTCAGAAGAGAAGTAACATGTCACCTAGAAACAACTGTGAAATGAGATGAATATGTACCATATTAAATAAAAATCAAAACGTAAAATAAGAACCTGTAAGGGAAAAACTACAACTCATGGGACCCCATAGAAAACGTTGCAATATTTTTTTATGGACCCCTAATACTGTTTTCCAAAGACAAATATATTCTGAAGGAAGTCTTGACTAAGACGGCCTATATATGTATGCCCCTACTCTCTTACCTCTAATTCCTCCCACCTGCACCACCTATTGTGACCGGCCTACAGATGCACTCAACAGCCCCCATCCCTACCCCCTAACTTAATTGCTGCAGAAAAAGAAATGTATCTAAAATAATTAAATACTTACCTAAATCTGCAGTCATATGAAGAGCAGAATCCCAAGTCTTCTAACGTCCAGACTGCAGAGTGGGTTTCTACAGATGAATATACTTTCCACTGGCTAATCAGAGATGTGATCTTATAATGCCGCGTACACACGATCGGTCCATCTGATGAGAACGGTCTGATGGACCGTTTTCATCGGTTATCCGATGAAGCTGACTGATGATCAGTTGTGCCTACACACCATCGGTTAAAAAAACAGATCGTGTCAGAACACGGTGACGTAAAACACAACGACGTGCTGAAAAAACAAAGTTCAATGCTTCCAAGTATGCATCGACTTGATTCTGAGCATGCGTGGATTTTTAACCAATGGTTGTGCCTACTAACGATCTTTTTTTTCCATCGGTTATGTGTCCATTGGTTAAATTTAAAACAAGATTGTTTTTTTTAACCTATGGAAAAATAACCGATGGGGCCCACACACGATCGGTTTGGTCCGATGAAAACGGTCCATCAGACCATTCTCATTGGTTTGACCGATCCTGTGTACGCGGCATCAAGCTCCAGAAGACGGTAGTCTTGTAATAACATCATAACGAGGGGCAGCAACCACACAGTTTTCAGACCACCAGTCTTCACTCCCGGAGGAGACTCTGCAGCGTAAACATGATGAAATACTCATGTGAGTATGAAAAGGTGTTGTACTGTTTTTTATTTTCGTTTTTTTTTAATTGTGACAGCAGGAAAAGGCTATCTATTTTTTTTCCTAATAAAAAAAATGGGGTTGTGCTTTGGGGGGAAAGGAGAGGGCTTGGGTCCATGCTGGAGTTCTGCTTAACATCTTGGCTGGGTGATTGCACAACCTCGGAGTTGAAAGCCATGGACCTGAAGTAAATAGGTACTACAGTAATGGTATTACTCAACTCCCAAAAAGACTGATTGTCTTACAGATTTAAGACCCAGAGCTGTCAAGAGCATTTGCCTCAGACACATGGGCCTAATGACACCATTTGCTCATCTAACAATTAAACATAATCAGAAGACTTTACAAACATAACCTTTTTAGCTTCTAAAATATAATCTAAGCTATAAAATAGTTTTCACTTCCTTATGGGTTTTTTTTTTTTTTTTTGGAAAATGAGGACACTTTGCTGATCTACTATCATATTAGATATGTCAGTGTCTTTGAAAGCTGCCAAGCTTTAGCAATGTGAATGGCAAATTGTGAGAGCAGCAAGCACAGGCGGGTCTTTTTAGCGGCCCGCACAGGGCAGTGTAGGCATTTCTTCATGTCTACTAATCATATTATAGGTCTAGGATAGATTTACAATCAGATTTGCCACTAAGAAGTTCATGTAATCTCCGTTGAAGAGTGACACCATTTTATCTTCACACGATTCCCTGCCTCTCACACAAGTAATTCAGTTGCGTCCACACTGTCACTTCTGACAGGCTGATTTAATCTTCATCCTCCTGCATGCTTCTGACCACTGTGCTGAGTCATTAACCTTGACTCACATAATTGAATTCAAGGTTGATTGCCTGTGACCCTTCTCAGTAAGGTTTTCAAAATGTACATATTCATTACGAGCTGCATTTCTAAACGGATTGCACAGGGAAAGCTGTAGAAATCAGGTTACTTGGTATGCAGGGGGCGAGGAGGGCACTAATTGCATGTTTGAGTTGAGGATTAGATTATGAAAAGAGAGAGAAAATGAAGATAGGTCCTGGCCGGCTCTCTATCACTACCGCCAATTGATATCCTATTAGTACAACTCATTTCTCTAGCGTTTTATAATCAATTTAATATGACATTATGATATAAATGATCCTCTATTTCAAAGGCTTTGGCATTTGTGGAATTTGTGTTTGGCCCTTCAAACCATTAAGTCAAATGTTCTACAGTTGCAACATAGCACATTAAATAATTTTCTTATAATGACTTAATTGTTACCTGGCATTTGCTTGTTTGACATTCGCTGGAACAAGGGTCACTACACTATTACCTGCTTTATTGTTGATATCTTCATTTCATAATTTATTATATTTGAATCTTAAAGTGGATTTCATCTTTCTGCCTCTAAAATTTTGTAAGCAAATATATAGTACCTATATATTTTTTCAAGTAGTATATTTACCTAAAATCTAGTTTTACACCTAGATGCCTGGGTTTAGATGAAGTGTGAAATCAGGCTTGCAATGGAAGTACCCACACTGTATGTTGATGGATGGAAGATGGAGACACCTTACTGAGAGCTCAGGGTTGGCATGAGTAGGGATGTGTAGAGTGATTTTGGCTAGATTGATTTCACCAAAAAAAAAAAAAAAATTCCCCTGGCAAAATCTTGCTAAAGTAGACACTTTGGGATTGATTTACCGTATATACACTAGTATAAGCCGACCCGAGTATAAGCCGAGGTACCTAATTTTACCACAAAAAACTGGTAAAACGTATTGACTTGAGTATACAGATGAAACTCGAAAAATGTGAATATTGTGCAAAAGTTCATTTATTTCACTAATGCAACTTAAAAGGTGAAACTAATATATGAGAGCGACTCATTACATGCAAAGCAAGATAGTTCAAGCCGTGATTTGTCATAATTGTGATGATTATGGCTTACAGCTCATGAAAACCCCAAATCCACAATCTCAGAAAATTTGAATTTACATGCAATCAATAAAACAAGGATTGTACATAGAACAATATCGGACCTCTGAAAAGTAGAAGCATGCATATGTACTCAGTACTTGGTTTGGGCCCCTTTTGCAGCAATTACTGCCTCAATGCGGCATGGGATGGAAGCCATCAGCCTGCGGCACTGCTGAGGTGTTATAGAAGATCAGGATGCTTCAATAGCATCCTTCAAGCTCTTCTGCATTGTTCGGTCTCATGTCTCTCATCTTTTTCTTGGCAATGCCCCATAGATTCTCTATGGAGTTCAGGTCAGGCGAGTTTGCTGGCCAATCCAGCACAGTAATCCCACGGTCATTGAACCTGGTTTTGCTGTCAAATTAAGTCAGCATATCCATAGAGCTTGTCTGCGGAAGGGAGCATGAAGTGCTCCAAAATCTCCTGGTAGACGGCTGCGTTGACCCTGTACTTAATGAAGCACAGTGGACCAACACCAGCAGATGACACGGCTCCCCAAATTAACACAGACTGTGGAAGCTTCACACTGGACTTCAAGCATCTTGCAGTGTGTGTCTCTCCATTCTTCCTCCATACTCCGGGTCCTTGGTTTCCAAATGAGATGCAAAATTTGCTCTTATCAGAAAAGAGGACTTTGGACCACTGACCAGGTCTGTTTTTCTTTAGCCCAGGTAAGACGCTTCTGACTATGTTTGTTTTTCAGGAGTGGTTTTACAAGAGGAATACAACATTTGAAGCCCATGTCCAGGATCCGGTGGCTCTTGATGCACTGACTCCAACCTCAGTCCACTCCTTGTGAAAGTCCCAACACTTTTGAATGGCCTTTTCCTGACGATCCTCTCCAGGCTGTGGTCATCCCTGCTGCTTGTGCACCTTTTTCTTCCACACTTTTCCCTTTCACATAACTTTCTATTAATGTGCTTTGATACAGCACTTTGGGAACATCCAACTTCTTTTGCTATTACCTTTTGAGGCTTTCCCTCCTTATGGAGGGTGTCAATGATGGTTTTCTGCACAACTGTCAGGTCATCAGTCTTTCCCATGATTGTGATTACTACTTAACCAGACTGAGAGACCATTTAAAGGCTCAGGAACCCTTTGCAGTTGTTATGGCTTAATTAGCCGATTAAAGTGGGACACTTTGAGCCTAGAATATTGCACCTTTTCACAATATTCAAATTTTATGAGATTGTGAATTTGGGGTTTTCATGAGCTGTAAGCCATAATCATCACAATTATGACAAATCATGGCTTGAACTATCTTGCTTTGCATGTAATTAGTCTATCTCATATATTAGTTTCACCTTTTAAGTTGCATTAGTAAAATAAATGAACTTTTGCCCAAAATTCAAATTTTTTCGAGTTTCACCTGTAAGCCGAGGGTGAGAATGCAGCAGCTACTGTAAGCGGAAAAGAGGGTCAACAATGCTCATTTGCACGCCTCACTGTGCCCATTGCAACCTCACTGTGCCAACCTCACTGTGCCCATTGCAACCTCACTGTGCCAATTGTCACTGTGCCAATCCTCACTGTGCCCATCCTCACTGTGCCCATCGTCACTGTGCCCATCATCACTGTGCCCATCGTCACTGTGCCCATCCTCACTGTGCCAATCCTCACTGTGTCCATCGTCACTATGCCCATCGTCACTGTGCCTATTGTCACTGTGCCCATTGTCAGTGTACCTGAAATTGAGAGGCTGCAGGCGTCCATTCATTGCTTAAAACTCGCAGTCTCCTCCTGGTCCCTTCCATGATAGGCGTTTCTTAGCAGACACAGTTCCGCCTATCACGGACGTTCTCTCATCCTCTGACTCAGTTTCCCAACGGACACTGTGTTCAGTGTTCCGCAAATCATGGACGTCCTCTTGTCCGAGGATGAAAAGGCGTCCGTGATTGACAGAACACTGAACACAGTGTCTGCTGGGATGGGTGAGGATGAGAGAACGTTCGTGATAGGCGTTTCTCAGCAGACAGAGTTCCGCCTATCACGGAAGGGACCAGAAGGAGACCGCAAGATTTTTTAACGATGGCTGTGTGAATGGGGAAAATGCCATTAATGACAACTAGATGGAGCTAAGGAGCATATTTTATTCCTATCATACTCCGCGCTATCTAGTAGCCATAATGTGGTATTTTTCCCATTCCCATTGTTTATTTTTCAATGAATAACATTTGATTTGCAGAGAATACAGTTTGAGAATATTTTTTTTTCCCCAGAAATAATTTAAACACAGTTTCAATGGATGAACAGCTATGCAAAGTTTTTTACACACACCCCTTTAATTCCCCCCTTCTATAGAATGTATGGGTTTTGTTTAGGATGAATGTGTATTTAGAGGAGTTTAGTTTGTTTCTTTTTGTGTTTGTAATTATTTTTTTTTGCCTTCACCATTGACTCATCAAAAGTTTTACACTTTACTGAAACCTCCAGATTTTTGTCAAAGTTTGGGGGAAATAAAAATGTATTGTAATCATCCCTAGGCATGCGCAGTGTTACCACATTTTCTAATATAGAAGAAAAACAAAGTCCTGGAAAGTTCAGGCAGTAATGGATGAGACGCAATACTGCATGCTTTGTTACTATCTATACTCAGCCAGCTGGATACGTGCGGCCAGGGATGGCTGCAGAAAAAAATCTGTAGAATCTAGCCGGTGGTTGTCAAAGCTGCTTGCAATCACTGTGTTTGACCGGCAGCAGCTATCAATCGCAGACCTTGCTGCTGTTCGCATGTAACCACCGGTTTGAACAGTAATATGTGAATACCAACCCTGGACACAATAGGGGAGACTACTAAAACTGGAGAGTGCAAAATCTGGTGCAGCTCTGCATAGAAACCAATCAGCTTCCAGGTTTCATTGTTAAAGCTTAATTGAACAAGCTGAAGTTAGAAGCTGATTGGCTATCGTGGATAGCTGCACCAGATTCTGAGTGTTCCAGTGTTAGTAAATCAACCCCAATCAGTGTACGTCCAGGATTGGCATTTCTGCAGGGTTTTGACCACACACAAACTGGCAGCAGGAAATCGGCCAGTTTGTATGTGGCCAAACATATTCAGCCACCTGAATGTAGCCCAAATTTTTTGGCTGATACACCACTTCCTATATATACTATATTGTCAAAAGTATTGGGACACCTGCGTTTTCATGAACTTTAATGGCATCCAAGTCTTAGTCCATTGGATTTAATATTGAGTTGGCCAAACCTTTGCAGCTATTCTTGTTCCAACATGACTGTGCACCTGCCTTTTTATGAACTTTAATGGCATCCAAGTCTTAGTCCATTGGATTTAATATTGAGTTGGCCAAACCTTTGCAGCCATTCTTGTTCCAACATGACTGTGCACCAGCACACAAAGAAAGCCCATAGAGACATGGATAAGCGATTTTGGGGTGGAGGAAATTGACTGGCCTACACAGTGTCCTGACTTCAACTCGATAAAACACCTTTAAGATGAATTAAAGAGGAGACTGTGAGCCAGGCCTTTTGTGTCCAACATCAGTGCCTGACCTCACATATGCGCTTCTGGAAGAAATGTCAAACATTCCCATAGACACACTCCTAAACATTGTGGACATTCTTCCCAGAAGAGTTGAAGTCAGGACACTGTGTAGGCAAGTCAATTTCCTCCACCCCAAAATCGCTTATCCATGTCTCTATGGGCTTTCTTTGTGTGCTGGTGCACAGTCATGTTGGAACAAGAATGGCCCATCACCAAACTGTTCCTACAAAGTTGGGAGCATGAAATTGTCCAAAAGGTCTTGTATGCTGACGCCTTAGGAGTTCCTTTCACTGATACTAAGGAGCCAAGTACAACCCCTGAAAAACAACCACACACCATAATCCCTCCTCCGCCAAATGATTTGGACCAGTGCACAAAGCAAGGTCCATAAAGACATGGGTGAGCGAGTTTGGGTTGGAGAAACGTGACTGGCCTGCAGAGTCCAGACCTCAACCCGATAGAACACCTTTGGGATGAATTAGAGTAGAAGAATACGTATGGGCCAAAACCGAGGAAAAAAAATGTTTTTTATATATTTTTGGGGGATATTTATTATAGCAAAAAGTAAAAAAATTTGAATTTTTTTCAAAATTGTCGCTGTATCTTTGTTTATAGCGCAAAAAAATAAAAAACGCAGAGGTGATCAAATACCACCAAAAGAAAGCTCTATTTGTGGGAAAAAAAGGACGCCAATTTTGTTTGGGAGCCACGTCTCACGACCGTGCAATTGTCAGTTAAAGCGAAGCAGTGCCGAATCGCAAAAAGTGGCCTGGTCCTTTAGCTACAAAATGGTCCGGGGCTTAAGTAGTTAAAATTCATGTGTGTGTAAAGGCAGGTGTCCCAATACTTTTGGCCATATAGTGTATGTGTGGAGTAATTTGAATGGACACTAAAAGCATGTTATTATATGAATTGAATGAACACTCCAGCACTTTATGATATATGAATTAATGATTTATGAATTGTTGATTTCTGTATTGGTGTTTATACACTTGATTTGATTATAGACACAATATTTGGTTGAATTTTGATCACTTGTATATTGTAGCGCCAAAACACCTCTTTTTTAAGCCAGGAGCTGAACTGTGAGGCCCCGTACACACGGCCGAGGAACTCGACGTGCCAAACACATCGAGTTCCTCGGCCAGTTCAGTCCTGGAGCCGCCGAGGACCTCGGCGGGCCGAGTTCTCCCATAGAACAACGAGAAAATAGAGAACATGTTCTCTATTTCCTCGCCGAGGTCCTCGTCGGCTTCCTCGGCCGAAAGTGTACACACGGCCGGGTTTCTCGGCAGAATTCAGCCAGAAACTCGGTCGGAAGCTGAATTCTGCCGAGGAAACTGGTCGTGTGTACGGGGCCTCAGTGCTGTATGAACTGGAATGGACTGAAGGGACCACCTGACGTGGAGAGAGACTGTCACTGTGACTCAGGAGGGGACGTGTCATGTAGTTGAGATGTAATAATCATCTGTGCTGCTGCACACTGCTGTCAATGTCATTGTGAGAGTCAAATTCATGTATATGTGTGCTGCCCATTAATTACTACTTACTATATGAAAAATAATATAAGAAATATATTTTTTGCCTTAATAGTTATACCTTAAATCAAATTGCTAATTGCATAGTGTACTTGTTTGTAGCCTAAATACTGAAATTTGCACTTACAACTGTAAATGTGTAACTTTTGGAATTGCCGGTAAAAATGTGGCTGTGCCAGTAAATTTTGGGAATCGTGTCAGTACATTTTAATCTGGTAGGTTGGCAACACTGATTCAGATTTACTAGCTTCATGACAACTTTAACTACTTGCCTGGATTGTTTTTAAAGAACACCTTATGCCGTGTGCACACGATCAGGCTTTTGCCTGGCCAAATCACATCGGAATTCCGACGGAGTTCCATCGGAAAAATATAGAACATGTTCGTCGGAATTTCTGATGAAAAAACTCAGATGGTGCTACACACGATCGGAAAATCCGATGGAAAAAGTCCATTGGACTTTTTCCATCGGAAATTCCGATTGTGTGTACGGGGCATTACTGTACTAATAAACCTGTGGCCTTTCCATTATTTACTTTCAGTAAACTAAAAAAAGTCAGTATCCTAAGAAGGGATCTCCCTTTCTACACAGATCATCATCATCCATTCTCCATTCTTATGCTTAAATTACTTATCCAGAACACATTTAAACATTCTCATTGCATACAGTGAATGAAGGAAGCCTCACTGGCATAAATAAAGTTTGATAATGCTCAGCACTCACCAGAAAGTGAATAAGCCTGTTTCATGCCCCTGTGTGATGGCTTTGAGTTACTATAACCATCATAGTCCAAGTCGCCATTGCCTCCAGTCATCTCCATGTCTTCTGCCCTTCACCACAGTAGACGTCTTCGCACAGTTCTCTTTGCCACCTTTCTGTCTTCTCCTCATTAGGGATTTCTTGCTAGTCTTGTCTGTCATGTTGTAATGCAAAGCATTTCCCTCAACAGTATACAATGTAATCACCTTTGTCCTGCTTGTTTTGTGTATATAATGTTGCTTAGTTACTTTTTCGTTCATAAGTGTTAACAGCATGAGGTGTAACAATTTAAACATATGTGTACATAATCCTTCTCTTTCACTATTATGATCTTTACAAAGCTTACTGTTTTCTGTTTTTATAATTCGCAATATCCTGCAACCAAAGCACACTATCACTTTAGACAATGAAAGCTTTACTTTATTCATGTCTTTGTTAAAGCTGGAATCTCCAAACCATAACTATATTGTTGTTCAGGCTCAGATCACACATACCACATACACTGCATATATAATTTTAGGAAAACATGCTTATAAAATAGTTTACCATTTGTCAATAAAATGTCCTCGGATTTCATTAAAAAAATCTGGTCACCTTATTAAAAAAGCGATGGGTACCCTGATGTAAGGAAGGGGCTCTCTATGGACCCTGGTGTAAGGAGGGGCTCTCTGGGGACCCTAATGTAAGGGGGCCCTCTGGGGACCCTAATGTAAGGGGGGCTCTCTGGGCACCCTGATGTAAGGGGGCTCTCTGGGTACCCTGATGTAAGGAGGGGCTCTCTGAGGACTCTGATATATGGAAGCTCTCTGGGGACCCTGATGTAAGGAAGGGGCTCTCTGGGGATCCTGATGTAAGGAATGGGCTCTCTGGGGATCCTGATGTAAGGAAGGGGCTCTCTTGGGGGCCCTGATGTAAGGAAGGGGCTCTCTGGGGGCCCTGATGTAAGGAGGGGCCCTCTGGGGACCCTGAAGTAAGGGGGCTCTTTGGGGACCCTGCTGTAAGGAGGGTCTCTCTGGGGACCCTGATGTAATGGGGCTTTCTGAGGACCCTGATGTAAGAGAGGGACTCTCTGGGAACCTGGATGTATGGGGGGCTCTCTGGGGACCCTGATGTAAGGGGGGACTTTGGGGATACTAATGTAAGGGAGGCTCTCTGAGGATTCTGATGTTAGAGGAGGCTCTCTGGGGACACTGATGTAAGGGGGATCCACACTCAGATATGTAACGATATTTCATAATATTATATATATATATATATATATATATATATATATATATATATATATATATACATATATATATATATATACATATATATATATATATATATATATATATATATATATATATGAAATATCGTTACATATCTGAGTATGGATCCCCCTTACATCAGGGTCCCCAGAGAGCCTCCCATACATCCAGGTTCCCAGAGAGCCTCCCTTACATTAGGATCCGCAGAGTCCCCCCTTACATCAGAGTCCCCAGAGAGCCCCCCATACATCCAGGTTCCCAGAGAGTCCCCCTCACACACACACATACGTATATTATATACATGTGTATGCCCTCCCAAGCGTATGACTTTTTTTACTTCTCTGATTTGGGCTCTAGCCCCAGATCTTTTGTAGACCTAGCAACACCACTGGTGGGGGCCCATGGCTCATTGCTCTTAATCCCGCCCCACACTATAAAAATATTCTTTCTATAGCGGCCATTTGTAGTGTGATAGTGGTGTGCAGAGAGATAGAACAGGGCTACTAGGCAGCTAGTGTGCTATAGTGTTCTATTCTGATTCTATTGTCAGTGTAAAATATCAGTTTGGTGCAGTGTGACCATTAGTGTTAGGCCTCGTACAGACGACCGGATCTATCCGCTGGGATTGATCCACGGATCAGTTCCAGCAGATAGACCCGGTCGTGTGTACGTCCGAGTGGACATTTCCCGGCGGATAAAAATCCAGCCGACGGATTCCCAGCGGATAAAAATTTCTTAGCATGCTTCTAGCGTCGCGCACGTCGCGGCGACGATGGCGCGACACGTCACCGCGGATGTATTCCGCGCGAATTTCGATCTGATGGTGTGTACAGTCATCAGATACAAATCCGCCAGATGATTTATCCGCTGGAAACGGTCCGGCGGATATCCTCTCGTGTGTACGGGGCCTTAATGTAGGGATAGTTCAGTGATGGACTAGGGACTATGCCATCTGATCTGCAGTTTCTCCCTGTATTATGTTCCCCGTGCCTGTCCTTGATTTGATCGTTACCTGGCCTCCTTACTACTCTGATTCTCTTCATTCCGGACTTCGGCTTGCTTGACCTTTCTTCTGTCTTACCTCTGGATTTCTCTGTTGCCAAACCTCTGCCTGAACTTGACAGTTCTTAAGCGTTATCTCTGATGTACCTTTATTCTTCTGTATCAGGCCCAGCTTATCTCACTCTGCACCTTGCTTTGGCCTCCATGTACCTGCTTCTGCGGTACACGGCACCACCAACATTCCTGCATCCACAAGTGCCTGCACCCACAAGTGCCTGCACCCACAGCCACCAACTGCAGCTCCACTACTGCTGCTGGCTTCTACAAGTGTCCTCCTGCTATGGAGAACATCACAGGCACTCCTACCCCACCACATTCTCGTAGCCACTTTTGCAAACTCAGTGGTCCTTGAACCGGAGAGGTACAAGAGGCTTTCTCTGCTCATCAGGCTCTACCTTAAGGTACGTGATAAGTGCGACCACTATTGATCTTTACATTAGTGTGAATGTAGGGAAAGCTCAGTCAGTGTAAGTGTAGTGACCATTTACACACAGTTTTTTTTCTGTGCGTTACTGCAAGTTTATCTCCATATAGTTCTGTGCGTTACTTAAAGTTTAACGCTGTATATTTCATTGCGTTACTGCAAGTTTAATGCCATATAGTTCTGTGCGTTATGCCACATTTAATGCTGTATATTTCATTGTGTTACTGCAAGTTTAATGCCATATATTTCATTGCGTTACTGCAAGTTTAATGCCATATATTCCATTGCGTTACTGCAAGTTTAATGCCATATACTTCTGTGCATTACTACAAGTTTAACGCCATATAATTCTGTGTTACGCCATGTTTAACCATGTATATTTATTTGCATTCCTGCTAGTTTAACGCCATATATTTCATTGCGTTACTGCAAGTTTAACACCATATATTTGATTGCATTACTGCAAGTTTATTGCTATATAGTTCTGTGCGTTGCTGCAAGTTTAACGCTGTATATTTCATTGCGCTACTGCAAGTTTAATGCCATATAGATTTGTGCATTACTGCAAGTTTAACGCCATATATTCCATTGCGTTACTGAAAGTTTAACGCCATATGGCTCTGTGCGTTACTGCAAGCTTAATGCCGTATATTTCATTGCGTTACTACAAGTTTAATGCCATATATTTCTTTGTATTCCTGCTAGTTTAACACCATATAGTTCTGTGCGTTACAGCAGGTTTTAAGCCATATATTTAATTGCGTTGCTGCAAGTTTAACGCCATATATTTAATTCCGTTACTGCAAGTTTAACGCCATACAGTTCTGTGCATTACTGCAAGTTTAATGCTATATAGTTCTGTGCGCTACGCCAAGTTTAACACTGTATATTTCATTGCATTACTTAAAGTTTAATGCCAGATAGTTCTGTGCGTTACTGCAAGTTTAATGCCATATAGTTCTGTGCGTTATGCCAAGTTCAACGCCATATATTTCATTGCATTACTGCAAGTTTAATGCCATTTATTTCATTACATTACTGCAAGTATAACTCTGTATATTTCATTGCATTGCTGCCATATATTTCATTGCAAATAAATATAAAGTAATATGCGCTGAATATTAACTAAAATAATGTGAAAACCGTAATACAAGTGGTTCAAAATCCAAAAAAACAAAAATATATGTATACAGAGATTAATTAAATCCAAAAAACAATTAGTCCAATTGCATAGATATGCACCAGTGCTTCTCCTGTGAACAACACCCAGACAAGTGCAATGATTGAAATATGTGCGATGTAGTCACACTCTGTAAACTTCTGTTTCATATATGTGCAGCGCTTCCTCCACACTGATACAGCTCATAGAAAACAAACATAAGAAAGGGATCTCATAGCGCAAATAGCATGAACAAAACGAAAAAGATAAATGGCCTCTTGACAAGGTCACACTCACGAATCCACCGAGTTTAAAACAGCATTGAACAACAAGGCACCAATCCACCGATTAAGCCGCTCAGCATGTCTGATGCACTCTCCTCATTCGTATCAGCGATCCGTCCCGCTCGTAACTCCTCCCCCACGCGTTACGTCACTAGACACGTGACTTAGTCATGGGTAACCATACATTTTTGTTTTTTGTTTTTTTGGAATTTGAACCACTTGTATTACGGTTTTAACATTATTTTAGTTAATATTCAGCGCGTATTACTTTATATTTATTTGCACTATTTGTTTGACATACATCATTATTGCTGCGTTTATTATTTGGTAATTTTCTTAATGTCATAATTTTCAATATTTAATTAGCGCTGTAGTACCATTTTTTGCATATATTTCATTGCGTTACTGCAAGTTTAACACCATATAGTTCTGTGCGTTACTGCAAGTTTAATGCCATATAGTTCTGTGCGTTACTGCAAGTTTAACGCCATATAGTTATGTGCATTATGCCAAGTTCAACGCCATATATTTCATTGCATTACTGCAAGTTTAATGCCATATATTTCATTGCATTACTGCAAGTATAACTCTATATATTTCATTGCGTTACTGCCATATATCTCATTGTGTTACTGCAAGTTTAACACCATACAGTTCTGTGTTACTTCAAGTTTAACGCCATATAGTTCTGTGCGTTACTGCAAGTTTAATGCCATATAGCTCTGTGCGTTACTGCAAGTTTAACGCCATATATTTCATTGCGTTACTGCAAGTTTAACACCATATAGTTCTGTGCTTTACTGCAAGTTTAACGCCATATAGTTCTGTGCGTTACTGCAAGTGTAACGCTGTATATTTCATTGTGTTACTGCCATATATTTCATTGTGTTACTGCAAGTTTAACACCATACAGTTCTGTGTTACTGCAAGTTTAACGCCATATAGTTCTGTGCGTTACTGCAAGTTTAATGCCATATAGCTCTGTGCGTTACTGCAAGTTTAACGCCATATATTTCATTGCGTTACTGCAAGTTTAACGCTGTATAGTTATGTGCGTTACTGTAAGTTTAATGCCATATAGTTCTGTGCGTTATGTCAAGTTTATCGCTGTATATTTCCTTGCATTACTGCAAGTTTAATGCCGTATATTTTATAGCGTTACTGCAAGTATAACGCCATATAGCTCTGTGCATTACTGCAAGTTTAACGCTGTATATTCCATTGCGTTACTTCAAGTTTAACACCATATAGTTCTGTGCGTTACTGCAAATTTAACGTCATATAGCTTAAGTTTAACGCTGTATATTTCATTGCATTTTTTCAAGTTTAATGCCATATAGTTCTGTGCGTTACTGCAAATTTAACACCATATAGTTCTGTGCATTATGCCAAGTTCAACTCCATATATTTAATTGTATTACTGCAAGTTTAATGCCATATATTTCATTGCATTACTTCAAGTATAACACCATATAGTTCTGTGCATTATTGCAAGTTTAGCGCTGTATATTTCATTGCGTTACATCAAGTTTAACGCCATATATTTAATTGCGTTACTGCAAGTTTGCCACCATATAGTTCTGTGCATTACTGCAAGTTTAACGCCGTATATTTCATTGCGTTACTACAAGTTTAACGCTATATATATATACGACTCCCAAACAACCGCAAAGTCCACGTTACTGCTAACTAGGGATGAGCCGAACACCCCGGGTTCAGTTCACATCTTCTACACCGCTCCTTCTTTGACTGACTGAAGCCTCAGCAACATGTTGTCCAGGACCAGGATTTTGTAACCTCCCAGTCTCTGGAACGCGTTGCACAGACCTTTCTGCAAGGCCTCCAGATGATGTTTCATCCTCTGGTCCGCAACCTTATCCTTGTAACGTGGATCAAGGATGGTTGCCAGCCAGTAATAATCCCTCTCCTTGATACCATGAATACGAGGATCCTTCCGCAGGCTTTGTAGGATCAGGGAGGCCACGCAGAGTAGGTTTGCTGAGGAATTCGGTGCGGAGTCCTCTGGGTCACTGAGGACAACAGGATCCGCAGCCACCTCCTCCCAGCCACGTACAAGTCCATGTGTTTTTTGGGACTGTAATTGATCCCTTGAAAACTGCTGCTGATGCTGAGTGCTATGCTCCACCTCCATGCTGACACAATCCTTCTCCTCCTACTCCTCGTCCTCTTCCTGTGTGATAGGCGGGCCAGCAGGAACACTGTCTGGATAAAGGGGGCCTTGAGAGGTAAGGAAGTTCTCCTCTTCCTCCCTCTGTTCTGCCTCAAGTGCCCTGTCCATTATTCCATGCAGCGTGTGCTCCAACCGGTGGACAAGAGGGACAGTGTCACTGATGCATGCACTGTCACTGCTCACCATCCTTGTTGCCTCCTCAAATGGTAACAGGAGAGTGCATGCATCCCTGATCATGGCCCACTGGTGTGGGGGGAAAAAACAAGCTCCCCTGACCCTGTCATTGTGCCATATTGGCACAGATACTCATTGATGGCCCTCTACTGCGTGTGCAGCCGCTGCAGCATGGCCAACATAGAGTTCCACCTGGTGGGCATGTCACAGATTAGGCCGTTCTTGGGCAGGTTGTATTCCTTTTGGAGGTCAGCCAGCCGAGCACTGGCATTATATGACCGGCAGAAATGCACACAGAGTTTCCTGGCCTGCCTCAGGACATCCTGTAAGCCTGGATACCTGCCCAAGAAGCGCTGCACCACCAAGTTAAGGACGTGAGCTAAACAGGGCACATGGGTCTGTTGTCCCTGTCGGTGGGCGGAGAGGAGGTTGGTGCCATTGTCGCAAACCACCATTCCTGGCTTAAGCTATCATGGCGTCAACCACCTCTGAGCCTGCCCCTGCAGAACTGATAGAACCTCTGCCTCAGTGTGGTTCCTGTGCCCCAAGCACACCAGCTCAAGCACCGCATGGCATCTTTTTGCCTGCGTACTTGCGTAGCCCCTTGAACGCCTACGAAGCACTGCTGGTTCAGAGGACAAAGCCCAGGAAAAGGCCATGGAGGTAGAAGAAGAGGAGGGGGTGGAGGAGAGAGGTGTGTCAGAATCACCAGTAGTAGCATTTTGGAGGCGTGGTGGTGGAACAACCTCCAACACTTCTGCACTTTGTCCTGCATCCTTCCCAGCTGCCAGCAGAGTCCCCCAATGCACCGTGAAAGATAGGTACCGTCCCTGTCCATGCCTGCTGGACCATATGCACCTTACCGCTGACCGCCCTGTCCAGCGAGGCATGGACATTGCCTTCCACATGCCAGTAGAGAGCCAGAATAGCCTTCCATGAGAAAAAGTGGCATTTGGGAACCTGCCACTGAGGAACCGCACATTCTACAAACTCACGGAAGGGGGTAGAGTCTACCAACTGAAAAGGCAGCAGTTGAAGTGCTAGCAATTTAGCCAAGCTAGCATTCAACCGCTGGGCATGTGGATGGCTGGGAGAAAACTTCTTTCGGCGCTGCAGCAGCTGGGGCAGGGAAATTTGCCTGGTACAGTCTGACGTTGGTGTACCGATAGCAGATTGCAGGCAAGTACTTGGCTGTGACACACCTAATTCTACACCTTCATTCCTCAGTGCAGGTTTCAGAGAGGACTGAAGGTATAGTGGGGTTGGAGATCCCAGCTGATGAGGAGCAAGGAGAGGTCCACTTTGTTTTTTGGTGTGGGTCTTTTAGGTGCGCTTGCCAACGAACTGCATGGCAGGTCGACATATGTCTGGTCAAGCATGTGGTGCCCAAGCGGGTGATGTTTTGGCCACGTGAGATACACTTGAGACATATGTTTCAAATAGCAGCGGTGCAATCTGATACACTCGTCTCAAAAAAGGTCCACACCAAAGAACTTTTGGAATAACGCGGAGAGACAGCAGCGTCCTGCACATGCGGAGCTCTGCAGTGTAATGCAGTCGGTGTGCTGCCCTTAACCTGGCCCCTGGAGGGCATCCTGCCTCGTTGGAGATATGCCTCATCCTCCTCCTCCCCTCTCCTATCAGGCACCCAGTTAGAATCAGTGACCTCATCATCCCCTCCCTCCTCATCACTGGAGCAAACCTGGCAGTATGCTGCAGATGAGGGAACATGACTGCCAGATTGCTGTCCTTCTTAGTAACCCCCTCTCTCTGGGCTCACGTTACTGCCTTCCTCCAGCTGGGTACCATCATTGGAGCCTTCAAAACGCTGGGCATCCTCCTGCAGCATGTACCCAACACTGTGGTCAAACAGGACTCCTCAGGAGGACATGGTGGGGCTAGGGTAGGATTGATTGATGCCATTGAGCCGAGGGAAGAGGCCGCTTTGCCAGACAAAGTACCCTGAGCCTGGGTGAGAAAGGATGAGGAGGATGAGAACGGTTTGGTCATCCACTATACCAAGTCTTTGGCATGTTGTGGCTCAACACGGCCAGCTGCTGAAAAAAAGGACAATGGTGTCCCACGGCCACGTGCTGATGCGGATGCACTGTGTCCATTACCAGCACTGTTGCCTCTAGACACAGAGCCTGCTTGCCCTCTTTAATTGGCTTGTGACTGTCTGTCTCTCCTTGTTGTCCTTCCAGACATACTAATGGCCTTCAGGGAGATGTAGCTCAAAGCTGGGATGTATATATATATATATATATATATATATATATACTGATTAGACTGCAGCTAGCAGAATCAACTGCCTGCCTGTAGTATTATTAGTATGAGAACACCAGCAATTGTCTTCAGTTAGCTTTAGTTGCACACTGTTCAGAGGACACAGTACACTAACTGAAAATACTGCAGCTCCCTGCCTGTGGTATTAGTATGATAACACCAGCAATTGTATTCAGCTAAGCTTTAGGTGCACACTGTGCAAAGGACACTAAATCAAAATACTGCAGGTCCCTGCCTGTATTTGTATGAGAACATCAGCAATTGTATTCAGGTAAGCTTTAGGTGCACACTGTGCAAAGGACACTAAATCAAATAAATGCAGCTCCCTGCCTGTGGTATTAGTATGAGAACACCAGCAGTTGTATTCAGGTAAGCTTTAGGTGTACACTGTACAAAGGACACTAAATCAAAATACTGCAGATCCCTGCCTGTATTTGTATGAGAACACCAGAAATTATATTCAGGTAAGCTTTTGGTCAGGGGTGGCCAACCAGTGGCCCGGGGACCACATGTGGCCCGCGGAGCCCTCTGATGTGGCCCGCGACCTCCTGCTCTGGAATAGCGGGTTGACATAAGCCGATGCTTTATGTATAGCGCCAACTCCTGTCACAGGCGGAGTGATACCAAATGCACTCTGCCTGGGACAGAAACAGCTGGCGATACCTGAATGTAAGACTGTTATTAAAGGTAAGTTTAATACTAAAATCATTGTGTATATGGACATATCTTTTCTGCAGTGGTTAATGGGCTGCTTTCAAACTAATTTGCAGGTGCAGCGCAGAACACCTGTGGGTTACCTGCACTGAGCCATAGACTACTGTTATTACTTGTGGGTTGGTGTACTTCAGAAAGTGCACCACACCTGCAGGATATTATAGAAGTCTATGGCAAAGTGCAGCTAACTGCAGGAAAGCCACAGGTGCACTGTGTTGCACCCTCGGTGTGAGTATATCGCAGCGCATCAGTATGAAAGCAGCCATAGGCCCCTTTGACACGATCAGTCTGACCCAATCGGACCCTTCGTTTACCTCTACTGAGCCACATATGTAAACGGACTTGTAGTCATTTACACACACCTACCTCTAATTCGATCCACAAAAAAAAACAGAAGGGGGATCTGTCCCCTTCCATCTGGGAAGATCGGATTGGAGGGCCAATAGAGTAGAGTGGGCTGTGCCCCTGTCTGCTCTGCATATGCAAAGTGGACATCGGCCTGTCATCTGCCCGCTCCATTTATTGTGGCCCGCGACCGGTTAACAAGTCGCTTCAGTGGCCCTTGCCCTTCAAAAGGTTGGGCACCCCTGCTTTAGGTGCACACTGTGCAAAGGACACTAAATCAAAATACTGCAGGTCCCTGCCTGTATTTGTATGAGAACACAAGCAATTGTATTCAGGTAATCTTTAGGTGCACACTGTGCAAAGGACACTAAAACAAAATACTGCAGGTCCCTGCCTGTATCTGTATGAGAACACCAGCAATTGTATTCAGGTAAGATTTAGGTGCACACTGTGTAAAAGACACAGTACACTAAGTGAAAATACTGCAGCTAGCACAAACACCTGACTGCCTGTCAGTATATTAGGAAGAGAATACAGGAAAGGCTCTAGCTAAACTGAATACAGTGTATAAATATACAGTATATACAACATTTGGGATGCATATATATCCTCTACACACTGTAACTGAAGCTAACTGACTTGCCTGCTCTAACTCAAATTAAATGACACTGTCTCTCTCTCTCTCTCTGTCTTTAACCACCACTGCAACACATTACACAAGGCCGTCACGCAGGAGGCCTTATATAGTGTGGGGCGTGTACTAAATCCCCTGAGACATAATTGGCCAAAGCCACCCTGGCTTTGGCCAATTATGGCTCTCTGTACAGATGGCGCTGTGATTAGCCAAGCATGCGGGTCATAGTGCATGCTTGGCCAATCATCAACCAGCAATGCACTGCGATGCCGCAGTAAATTATGGGCCGTGACACGTCACTCGAATTTGGTGCGAACAGCCCATAAAGTTGTAATTCGACGAATGGTCGAACGGCCGATGTTCGAGTTGAACTTACGTTCGACTCGAACTCGAAGCTCATCCCTACTGCTAACACGTAGTCCAGCAAGCATGGGCAGGGACAATATATTTAGTTTACAACACACTGGGTAACTCTGCTTGCAACTCGGAAGGATGCGGAACAGGGCTCAGTGCTGCAGCTTGTTGTGCCCCATGTCTCCATACAGCTTCTGATGATGCCAGATTTGTTAGCTTTACCCCCTCCTCCTCCTCCTCCTCCTCCATGCCCTCCTCCGCTGAATTGTCCTATGAACCTCAAGTACCCCCTAAGCGTTCAAAGGACTATTCAATGAGTCAGGTTAAAAGGTGCCATGTAGCGGCATGTCTAGGGGACATGCCACCAAGAGGTGGCATCGCCACATCAGCTGGAGAAATGGTGGTGTTTGATAATGGCACAAACCTTCTGTCTGCCCTTAGACAGGGAAAGTTGACATATGTGCCATGCCTGACACGGGTCCTCAATTTGGTGGTGCAGCATTTCCTAAATAGGTACCCAGGGTTGAAAGATCTACTAAAGCAGGCCAGAAGAGTGTGTAGCCATTTTAAACCACCTGATTGTGACATGCCCACTAGGTGGAACTTGACTATGGCAATGCTGCAGTGGCTGCACATGCAGCAGAGGGCATTCACCAAGTACTTGTGTGAGTATGGCACAACGATAGGTTCAGACCGGCTCATCTTTTTTCCCCACGCCAATGGCTGCTCATAAAGGATGCATGCACTCTACTGTCACCATTTGAGGAGGCCACAAGGATGGTGAGCCGTGACAATGCATGCATCAGAGACACAATCCCGGTTGTGTTCCTGCTGGAGCAGACTCTGCATGGCATTATGGACACGGCACTCGAGGCAGAGCAGTGAAAGGAAGAGGATGACTTACTTTCCTCTCAAGGCCCACTTTATGCAGACACCATTGTTCCTATGCCACAGAGCACACAAGAGGAGATAGAGGAGGAAGGGGATTCTGGCAGTTTCGGAGGCATTGAAGCAGAGGAAGACATACGTCAAACAGTAGGAGATGGTACGTGGCTGGGAGGAGTCAGTTCCAGATACTTTAATCCTCGTGGCCCCCAAGAAGTGTGCTTCTCATGCCTTCGCTAAAAATCTCTAATCTTGTTCCCGTGCACTACATTGTGGCCTCATCATACAGACTGGCTCCCCAAGCCATTGCTTACAAAATAAAGAAAGCTTGCAGGGAAATTAGATATTTTGGGCTTTATAAAAGCAATTATTGCTGCAACAGCTTCTTTACACAGTGCAGATATGCCACTTTACAGGTAGACTAAGGGGACCCCCCCAAGGCACTATATTAAAAGGAATTTTTCATTTTTATACTTTCACTTTAAGCATCAATAAATCACTGTTTAGAAATTATGTTTACAAACTTTTTTTTTTATTAATACATGTCCGCCAGGGCAGTACCCAGACCCCATAACCATTGTATGCTCAATTACTTGCATATAAGCCTTCAAAATGGGCACTTTTGATTTTTCACGTTTGGGTCCCATAGACTTTAATGGGGTTCGTTTTTCAGTTCCGAACTTTCCCGATGTTCGAAAGTTTTGGTGCGAACAGAACAGGGGGTAGTTTGGCACATTCCTAGTTACTAGACAAGAAGCCTATACTGAAAGATTTCCCCTCTATTCCCGTTCTGGTAAAAACTCCAAATTTTAGATGTTCCTTAACTTCTTCTGGACCTGGTGAAAAAGGACAGTGAGCTTTCTGAGCAGGACCTCAGACACCAATAAAAACCTGACATAGGTTTAATGAGGAACTGAAGTCTGGAAGATGTTTCCAAAAATAAGGAGGCAAAGGGTAATGGAATAGTCACCAATATTGTCTGTTGTCCTCCTGAAATGTATTATTCCCCTGTGCTAACTTACCATGCTCTGTTCTGCTCTGTAGAACTGTGTGGAGGTGACCATCTTGGTTAAATCACAGGGCTTTGCTTTCTCATATCAGAGCAAGGAGAACAGAGAGCGGCACATTAGCGAAATCACTAAATCTCACTCCAAATCTTCTAAAGCCGCGTACAGGCGATCAGTCTGATGGATCATTTTCATCGTTTAACCGATGAAGCTGACTGATGGTCCGTCGCGCCTACACACCATCGGTTAAAAAAACGATCGTGTCAGAACGCGGTGACGTAAAACACAACGATGTGCTGAAAAAAACTAAGTTCACTGCTTTCAAGCATGCGTCGACTTGATTCTGAGCATGCGTGGATTTTTAACCGATGGCTGTGCCTACTAACGATCGGTTTTGACCTATCGGTTAGGAATCCATTGGTTAAATTTAAAGCAAGTTGGCTTTTTTTTAACCGATGGTTAAACAACCTATGGGGCCCACACACGATCGGTTTTGACCGATGAAAATGGTGCATCAGACCATTGTCCTCTGTTTAACCTGGCGGTATCCCCGAGCGTGACTCGGGGTTGATTTTTTCTGCTGCGATCGGTATCCCCGAGTCACGTTCGGGGTAGATATGCAGAGCCTGCAGCGTGCGCTGGCTTACCTTTTCCTGGATCCAGCGATGTCACCGCGCTGTGTGAGCGAGTGGGACCTCGCTCGATTCACACAGCGTCCTCCTGTGCCGCCGATCTCCGTTCCCTGCGACGTTACGACGCACGGGAGCGAAGATCGGCGCCAAATTCAAAAAAGTAAACAAACACCTTACATACAGTATACTGTAATCTTATAGATTACAGTACTGTATGTAAAAAAAACACACACCCCCCCTTGTCCCTAGTGGTCTGCCCAGTGCCCTACATGTTCTTTTATATAATAAAAACATTTCTTTCTCCCTGCAAACTATAGATTGTCCATAGCAACCAAAAGTGTCCCTCTATGTCAAAAATGGTTTTAGATCAGCTAGAAAACAGCGATAATAAATTATAATCACTTGCAGAATTGCGCGATAGCGATTTGTGGGGAAATTCGTCATAAAAAAAAAAAAAATAATGACAGCGACAATTCTGCAACTGAGCAAATTTCAGTGATTTTGAGTTGATTACATTATTGAATAATTTTTATTCGAATTATATTATTATTTGTTATAATTATTTATAATTATTTATTATATTATAATTTATCATTTTGTTTTTAAAAAAATGGCATACCCGGGATGCCTATTAGATTCTTGTTTGGTCATATTTAAGTGAGTTATTCCTAAGAATTACAGGCCTACAGTATAAAACGCCAAATTTCCTTGCAAATAATTGTACCGCTTTTGGTACGTAATTCCAGACAGAATCATACCGCCAGG
Source organism: Rana temporaria (assembly GCF_905171775.1). Taxonomy (NCBI): domain Eukaryota; kingdom Metazoa; phylum Chordata; class Amphibia; order Anura; family Ranidae; genus Rana; species Rana temporaria. The sequence continues at coordinate 156,498,269 of NC_053492.1, forward strand.
GAGGTTAACCTATCGTGTGTACGAGGCCTAAGACTTACAGTCAGAAGCAAAAGTGCCTTAGATCTCTCACTGCTGATATACAACTATGAACAAGAGTTCCTAGACACCTTCACACACCAGAAACTGCACTATTATTTTCCAAGAGGAATTCAAGACAAAGGGGACATTTTAAAGGATAGCACTCCTATCCAAAATGTCCCCTGGAAATTCATCACTTTTTGACTTCAGGCCCACTTTAATCTATCCCTGTTCCATCCAAAAATAGCTTTATATATAATTTAAAGCTTTAAGAGTGTTGACCCTAAAAATTTAGCTGGTGTAATTTCACCATGTTGTATTGAACATAAACAATTAAAATACTTATCATCCTATATGAATTCCCATTCAGATTTTTCATTAAGGCAAGCATGATTTACAATTTTTTAATCCAAGTTATGAATCATTCACTGATTCTAGTCATCAGCGCAGATCAAGTCACATCACTGAATGAATAATGCTTGCTCATCTCAAGTTATAATAAGGGGAATTGTTCTCATGCTGATTTGTTTACATCTTCAGTCCCGTTAATATGATCTGTTCCTATAAACCTGGCAGTAGACCAGCTTCCAGTTTTATGACTCTCAGTTTACAATCTAATCAGACAAATAAAACCTAACTAGAATTTCCTCTGACAAAATGGAACATGTAATTCTGAATTGTTTTTACAGCATGTCAAACCTATTTAACAGTGATTTACTAAATGTGCATGAGTGTGTATATAATATTCTGAATCGAGGAAATATATAGTCCTTACAACTAATGACTTTCATAAACAATATTGAAAATACGTTTTTTCAGGATACATAAGGCTGTTTTGTTTCATTCATAAAAGTGCTTATAAATGCAGGTTAACCACCTCAATACAGGGCACTTAAACCTTTCTGCTCAAGCCATTTTTCAGCTTTCAGCGCTGTCACACTTTGAATGGCAATTGCACGGTCATGCTACACTGTAACCATGTGAAATTTGTATAATTCTCTTCAAACAAATTGAGATTTCTTTTGGTGGTGTTTAATCACTTCTAGTTTTTTATTCCCCCCCCCCCCCCAAAAAAAGACCAACAATGTTGAAAAAAAAACGTTTCTTAGTTTCTGTCAGTAAATTTTGCAAATAAGTAATTTTTCTCCCTCACTAAGCGGCGCTGATGAGCCGGCACTGATGGGCACTGATGAGGTGGCATTGATGAGACAGCGCTTATAGGCACTGATTAGGTGGCACTGATGAGGAGGCACGAATATGCCACACTTATGGGCACTGATAGGTGGCACTAGTGGGCACAGATAAGTGGCATGGATAGGCGGCACTGATGGGTGGCACTGATGGGCACTGATAGGCATTGGTGGGTGGAATTGATGGGCAAAAGTAATGACCATTGGTGGGCAGCAGTGATGGGCAGCACTAATAGCCAGCACTGACTGGCATCTCTTGTGGGCACTGATTACTGGCACTTTTGGGCAATGGTTGCTGGCGCTTTTGGGCACAGATTGGTGGCAATTATGGGCACTAGTTGGCAATGATTTCAGGCAGTAGTAGGCAATCATTGTGGCACTGTTGGGCACTTAATTGTAATCAGAGCACTGATGATCAGTGCCCTGATTATATACCTAGCTGTCCCCTGTGAGGAGATGCCGCTGATCGTCTCTCCTCTCCACACACTCTGTCAGTGTGAGGCGAGAAGAGACAATTACCGGCATCTCCGTGTTTACATGTGACCGGCTGCATTGGTCACAACCGATCACATGGTTAAGGAGCTGCGGCCGTGGGTCTTTACACAGATCAGGGTCATGTCCTAGCAACAAGGCACGGCCGCTACGCTGCGTGCCCCCGGGGGCACATGAGAGCAGTCGTACTGTAATCTCGCTAAGTATCACGAGATTCCAGTATCAGGGGGCGTTCTCCACTGTTGGAAGCGTTTGTAGAACAGTTCACTCATACAAAGGTGAAGTGATCTACACCACTTCATAAACTGCCATCCAGAGGAGAACGATTTCCTCTGAGAATGCCGGAGAATGAAGCAGTGAATATATTTCACTGCATCATAAACGGACACCTAAAACAGGTAGTAAGGGAAATCTGCTCAACAGAGACATAGACAGATAAAAAAATATACAGAGAGAGGTTCACATTGGAAGTGAAGAGACCCCAGAAAAGTAAAGCCCCATACACAGTATCAGTTTTCCTGCAGGTTTTTCTCTTTAGGTTTACCAAAACCATGTAGTGCAAGGGCCTGCCTGATTGCATACAAATTGAAACTCTCGAGGTTTGACCTCATATTAGATGGTTTTGGTAAACCTGAAGAGAAAAACCTGCAGGAAAACTGATAGTGTGTATGGGGCTTTACAAATAACAATAACAAATCTGACAGAGGTTCAGACCCTTATCCACAGAACCCCTGAAGTGATTGAATTGCCTGCAAGGATGTTGAGATTCAACATTTGACTTGTAATAGTGACCCACTCCATTTTAGCTTTCCCACAGGCTGAAGTGGTCTGATGGTTGGGTAAGGTTTTACAAAAATGGCTGAAGCAAAACAAAATATTCATGCCATTCTGAGAATCAAGCTTAAAAATATGTCAGCAATGGTTTGATATGCAACGGTGTGCATTACATTTTGTGATTTGTATTTACTTTATCAATAAAACATAGCTTAAAAACAGTACCCTGTTTATCTCTAGAGGTGCTTCCTCAGTAGTTCACATGGAATGCATAAATAAAGCAAAACTACCATAGATTGCAATGTTTTAAATTTGTCAGACACAGCTGGCTAATCTTCAGATTTGCCCTCTAAAGCCGGGAATAAGCTGCATTTATAAACGCTTTCAAAGCGATGTGGAAAATGCTGTTCCAAGTTAGAACTATGAGTGTGGATGGTAAAAGATCAGATCATGAAAGTCTAATGTCAAATGCTTTGCTCTAGGCTCGGATAAATGTATGTCTCACCAATATTGGCAAACCGCTTTATATGTCTTGTGTACAGGTAATACCGAGCCAGCACTTACACATCAACAGAAAGGGTCAGCATGGGTCAAAAGCTAACATCAAAAACTAAATGAAAGAACGACAATTCTATTATGATGAAAACCCTCATTTACCACGAGGAAAGACAGGCTGAGAAATAAAACGGGCTTTGACAGAGGCTGAGCCTTTTACTGGGAGAAGCCTGGATATTAGTTTATGTTTGAACTGAGGAACATGTTTTTTTTTTTTTTTTTCAAATTGCTCAGATGCATGTTGGGTTGTAAGTAATCTGAGAACTGCAGCTCTGCTCTTGGCCACTCTATGAAAACAGAAACCCAGTTCCAACCACAAGAATCTATATTAATTAAAAATAACTAGAATTTAGTGTACTTTAATGAGAAGCTAACATCCAGTTTACAACAGTTAATGACAAGCAGCCAGTGAAGAAATTTAAAGACATAACAATGCTGTTACATTGCAGAAAATTTTAGGGGCACGCCTATAATGTTTAATCTTCTACATGCCTAGATCAGGTTTGTTTGAAGCAGAAATCAAAAAAGAAAAGTTAGTACATAATATTTAAAGTTAAAGTTGATCTAAACCAGGGATCTTGAAACTACGGCCCTCCAGCTGTTGCGGAAATACTTGTCCCATGAGGCATTGTAAAACTCTGATTCACAGACATGACTAGGCATGATGGGAAATGTAGTTCCCGAACAACTAGATTTCCATCGTTTAAAGACCCCTGATCTAAACCCTTATTAGATGGTATTTAGTTTGCTGAAGCTATAAGGGGCTAATTTACTAAAGGGAAACGGACTGCTTACCTTGAAAAAAGGAATGTACTCCAAAACTTAAATTATAACTATAGTAAAAACTTTTTTTTTTTCATTTTGGACAAAGTAAGGGAAGGATTATAACCCCCAACTGTTTTTTTTTTCCGCCATCTGAGTCCCATTGGGGATATTTCTCTTCATTTCCTGTCCCATAGTTAAACAGGAAGTGAGAGAAAATTCCTAAAAATAAAAAAAATTCCTTGGGGACCCCCAGGTCACTAGAACTAGTTTCCCCATTGAGAAATGTCCCCTGTATTACTTTACTTGGGACAACCCAAAATGTGTGATTTTCTTTTACTTTCCATGATAATGGTAAACAGGACAAATAGAGAGGGTGAATTTCCCTAACAGGGCACAGACAGCAAAAAAAAAAAAAAATGGACAAGCGTTCTAATCCCTCTCCAATCCTAAACTAAAAAAAATTATGCCTTTAGTTATACTTTAGTTATACTTTAATGAATGTAGTGAAATTTCCCTTTACAAAGAATACTAAATCAAGTGCCTATGGTTGAATGATGGATGTCAGCAGAACTTCGCCTCATTCACCTAATTTAAATTCCCTTGTAAATCCCTTCCCTAGTAAATTAGCCCCATTGCATCACAAGCATTTTTTTTTTCATAATTTTTGCATCTCAGTTCTGCTAATCTTCTCCAGCCTCTTTCAGCTTCTTTCTGTCTGGAACAACTTCCACATAGAGTAGGGACAGCAGATGAAAATGCAGCACAATTGGAAGGCAATTGTCATGAAGGAAGTATCTTCATGGCAGGATCACCAGATCTTATTTTAATGTAATCTGCATAGGAGTTAGCATTTTTATTCACCAGAACATTCTAATCACCTGTAGCCACATTAAAATAGATTAACAGGGCAGAAAAATCTCCATGTCTTGCACTGTAGGTTTTACTCTATTTTTGTTAGCTAATATTAACATTTCCCCTTACTCCACAGAGGTACTCAAGCACTTTGTTCTAGGAGATTTTATTAATATTACGGTCTTATCAAAAGATACATTTAGGTGTGCCTAGATGAATCTGGACCTTTGCTTACCTCACTGGTGCAACTGGTGAACTGAGCCTGATGAATGAATGGCATACCAGCCACCCAGATGTTAATCAATATGCCTGCTGCTCCGGTACTCATGGTATTCTCCCTAGAAAAGACTTAATGCTGGGTAACATAGCTTTTCTTGTCATCGTTCAGTAGTGTATTGGGGCACTCGGCAGGGAACAGGTTGGAGGAGCCAGGAATGCCAGTGGAGGACTCAAAAAGAAGAGGATCGGGGCTGCTCTGTGCAAAACCATTGATTTTAACATGTTTGTTGTAAAAAAAATTGCCTTAAGTATTTTAACTACCACTAGACTCGATTAACTATACTTTGTATAATAGAATAGGGTTGTTGAGTCCTTCCAATACCTAGGTGTGAGATGCAGCATTGTGGGATTATATAAAATGTAATCTATTTTCCTTGCTCTCTAGATTTAGATCGTGGCTGGAAGTTAAGATTCTTTAGGGTTTCCTTGTGCATGACCCTGCTGTCAGTTACACTCACTGTTAAGTTTCATTTTTTATCAATACTTATTTTAATACATTTTACCTGAATTACTACACTATATGGACTTCTATCATCATTACATGTCATGACTGCTGATATGTAACCTCTGAGGGTATGAATAAATAAACACTTAAGGGGGCGTACCATCATCCAGGGTATAGATGTATAAAAATTGGTTCTGAGGTCCCCAAACCAAAGAGCCAAATATGGGGGGGTTTTAAGGGCCATTATTGGACTATCACGGTACTAGTAACATAGGTATACAGTGTACAAAGAAACAGGTAAATAATAAAAAACATTTTTATTGAATACAGTATCAGTGAAGACACAAGGGGGGTACACAATTAAAAAATAAACAATATACGACCAACATAGCACCAGTATAGTAGTCCCCAGGACTGGGAGAAGCATAGTGGGTTGAAAGTCATATCGGACATCTTTACTAGTTTTGCGGCTTCAGCCGCTTCAACAGAAGAGAGTCCTATCCTATTTACCTGTTTCTTTGTACACTGTATACCTATGTTACTAGTACCGTGATAGTCCAATAATGGCCCTAAAAACCCCCCCATATTTGGCTCTTTGGTTTGGGGACCTCAGAACCAGTTTTATACATGTCATGACTGCTGAGAGGAGAAACGTAGAACACTGCATTGCTCATATGGGAAAAGAAGTCCAGTATACCCAAAAAAGCGTTACAAGGCCTGTATAGGTCTTTTTTTTTAGATGAGCTGCCATTCTGTACACTGGTGGAGCACATGATTGAATTTAAAGTCACCAAAATATAGGGACTGATTTATTTCACTGTATAAGGCTGGGTTCTTACTGCCACATGGAACGGCTCACAGCAGGAGTCCTGTTCACTATTTTAGGTTTGATTTCAATCTGAATTTTTGGCTTAATTTGGACCAAAAAACGGAATTCGTTCCTAAAACAGACAAAAAGACGCACAAGACTTCTGTGCAATTCACTCTGGAGCCGCTCCGGGGATGTGTGAACCAGCTTCATAGAGAGTCGGTCACAATCTCCTGACATGCAAATTGGACATTCTTTACTTTTATTTTCACATCATTATTTTGCATTGATAATGTATATACAGTATTTGCATTGAGAATTGTTATATTGCACTAATGATATATATTTTCTGGATCAATTTACCTTGCACATTGATGAGTGAAGTTTTTAGATATTATTGTTGTTTAAGAGGTCATTGGGATACACATTTTGATTATTATCCACTACTTATTATTTATGAACACAGCGTATTGCTTAATTACCTACTAGATATAGCACCATATCATTTTTGCTAATATATAAAAATGATATGCTAACCCTAACTTTTTTATAACCTTTACAATACACCTATTTGGATAACAAAACATTTTTTATGTCAAGAACAATTTTTGGAAGAGTAGACCCCCAATTAAAGGAGTTCTCTGACCTAAAAGTTTTAACCCCCGCTGTGCCCGGGCTGTAAAAAAATAGAAAATAAACTGTCACTTACCTGCCTACGATCCCCCGTTTTTTTCCGATATCGCCGTCCCGTTCTCCGGTCCCGGTCTCTTCCGCTTCCTGTGTGTCGGTGACTCATAGTGCGCTCAGCCTATCAGTGGCCGCGACGGGATATTGCTGCGGCCGCTGATAGGCTGAGCGCACTATGAGTCACCGACACACAGGAAGCGGAAAGGGGCCCGGGACCGGAGAACGGGACGGCGATATCGGAACAACGGGGGATCGTAGGCAGGTAAGTGACAGTTTATTTTCTATTTTTTTACAGCCCGGGCACAGCGGGGGTTAAAACTTTTAGGTCAGAGAACTCCTTTAAGTAGAAACACTATGCCTCCTCTGGAAGATAGGAGGCTTTGCTGTTCCTAACCCCTTGATTGTGTTATTTGACGATACAACCTCAGTACTTTGAAGACTGACATACAGTCTATCTGTCTTAGAAGATCCTAACAAAGATTATCCCTTATTCATGCACAAACTTTTCAACCTTAGAAGCAAGTTCCTTCTTGAAACTTACTCAATACCCTGCTCTTAAACTGTATCATAAGAATTGACTACACATGAAATTATATCATAATAATCAGGGTAAACTTCACTATTGGATAATGAGCAGACAGGTGTGCACAAGTGGGGCTGCAGGCAGGTAAGCAGAAGAGATGCAAGAGCTCAGGTCTGGTTCAAGGTGGACAAAGCAAGTCAACAGCTGATGGGCAGATCAGGTACAGAATCAGAGGCAAGGAGACAATCTAGAGCAAGAGGAGAAAGCAGAAGCATCTCTAGGAGAAAGCCAGGGTTGGTACAGGTGGATAGCAAGAGCAGGTCAGAACAAGCTGGGTCGAGATCAGGAAATCAATTATGAAATACTGGACACAGAGCACCCTGTGCTCTACTACTGAAGATAAGTCACCATTGGTCATATGCAGCTACTAATTAATATGTAGACATTATTCCACCAAGAGTTGAACCTTGATCTGTGAAAATGTTTTCTCAAGTAATGTAAAAATATTATTCATTTGGTATCATTCTCTTTATTTAGTTAATTTAGATTATCATTTTTGTAATTTGATTATGTGCTGGAAGACTTTTCAACCTTATAAAAAATATGCCTTCCCACAAAAATCCTGTAGCCGTGTTCCCAAAATAATTCTGAGGCCTCGTACACACGAAAAAGACACATCATTATCCTCAACGAGTTCCTTGTTAGGCTTGTCGAGGAACTCGACAAGCTTGCTTTGCGTACACACGGTCAAGACAAAATCTCCTCGTTCTCAAACGCGGTGACGCACAACCCTTGGGGCTGCTTTAGCTAATCTCATGTTACTGCGTGTTAAGTAAAAGTTTGGTAAAAGACGATTTGCACTTTTCAGTCTGTTACAGCGTGAAAAATGTGTTATCTCCATTACAAACGCTACTTTTACCGAAGGTGCGCTCCCGTCTCATACTTTATTCTGAGCATGCTCGCGTTTCTCGTCGAAAACCAGCCCGATGAGGAACACGACGAGGAAATTGAGACTTCTGTCGAGGAAAAAGAGAACTTGTTCTCTTTTTTCCTCGTCGAGTTCTTTGACAGTTTCCTCGATGAAAAACATACACACGACCGTTTTCCTCTGCAAAAAAAGCTCTCCCACCAAGTTTCTTGATGGATTCTATCGAGGAAAACGGTCGTGTGTACGAGGCCTCACAATGTTAGAGGTTTTCTTGGGGACTAGAAACATGCACGCATCTTAAATACTAGGAGGAGAACAGCTGGGGGAGTCAATGGTGGAGAAGGATCTGGGTGTTTTGGTAGATCATAAACTTAATAATGGTATGCAATGCCAAGCCGCAGTTTCCAAAGTGAGCAAAATCCTTTCTTGTATTAAGAGAGGTATGGACTGCAGAGAAAAAGATATAATTTTGCCCCTATACAAATCATTAGTAAGACCTCATCTGGAATATGCAGTTCAGTTTTGGGTACCAGTTCACAAAAAGGATATTAGAGAAAGTGCAGAGAAGGGCAACCAAACTGATAAGAGGCATGGAGAAGCTCCCCTATAAGAAAAGATTAGAGGAACTGAATTTTTGAAAATCTTGAAAAGAGGAGATTAAGGGGGGATATGATCAACATGTATACATACATATGGGTCCAAATAGTGAACTTGGTGTTGAGTTATTCACTTTAAGGTCTTTACAGAGAACAAGGGGCACTCTTTAAGTCTGGAGGAAATGAGATTTGATCTCCAAATACGGAAAGGCTTCCTCACAGTAAGAGCTGTGAAAATGTGGAATAGACTCCCTCAAGAACTGGTTCTGGCCAGCTCAGTATATTGTTTTAAGAAAGGCCTTAATTCATTCCTAGATACACATAATATAACTGGATACCAATATTTATAGGTAAAGTTGATCCAGGGAATTTACGATTGCCTCTTTGGGGATCAGGAAGGATTTTTTTCCCCTGCTAGAGTAAATTGGATCATGCTTTGCTGGGGTTTTTCTCCTTCCTCTGAATCAACTGTGGGTAAAAGATTGTACTGTATACAGGCATACCCCACTTTTAAGTACACAATGGGGTTTATTTACTAAACCTGGAAAGTGTAAAATCAGGCTAACTTCTGCATAGAAACCAAGGAGCTTCCAGGTTTTATCACCAAAGCTTATTTGAACAAGCTGGGGTTAGAAGCTCATTGGTTTTTATGCAGAAGTGAGCCTTATTTTGCACTCTCCAGCTTTAGTAAATAAACCCCATTGTGTACTTAAAAGTGGGGTATGCCTGTGTATATATATATATATATATATATATATATATATATATATATATATATATATATTCCTCTATTGGTTGAACTAGATCGACTCTTTTTTCAACCAGACTAACTACTGTATGTAACTATAAAGCAATTTGTTGCTGAGAATTTAATAAGGCTGATTTTGAGCTGAGCACTGCTTACAAAGACAGGAAATGTTGAGTCAATGAATATTTTATTAATATGCCATTAGAAACAAGAGGCATTGCTGGGTAGAATTATGAGACGAAATGATACTTGTGTAAGGTCTATGTAATATACTAAACTGCCTTTATTGTTTAACCCTGTTTAATCCACATGGTCCCCCTATTCCTGTTTTATAAAAGTTGCTGGTCTTCCACAAAACAGCTCAGGCAGTATTAAGCATAAGCAGGTTGAGACAAGGGAGGGTAGACGCACACTACAAACATCTGGGAATTAATGGCTGTAACCCATAACATTTAATATTCATTAACTGATTTTGTATATTAGGCCTCGTACACACGACCGTTTTCTTCGACAAAATCCATCAAGATAAATGCTGGCAGAGCTTTTTTTCAGAGGAAAACGGTCGTGTGTATGTTTTTCGTCGAGAAAAACAGAGAACATGCTCTCTTATTTGTCGTCGGGAGTCTCAATTTCCTCAACGTGTTTCTCATCGGGCCCGACAAGCAACACGTTCGTGTGTATGCTTAGAAACGCGCGCATGCTCAGAATAAAGTATGAGATGGGAGCGCACCTTCGGTAAAAGTAGCGTTGGTAATGGAGATAGCATATTTGTCACGCTGTAACAGACTGAAAAGCGCGAACCGTCTCTCACCAAACTTTTCCATACAAAATACAAAAAAACATACATATACATACACATTTCACCTTTACAATGACTTGTATCTAATCTAAAAACCTCCAAACATTTGTTTCATCTAATACAATTATCTTTACATTCATTTCCTTCCCCTTCTTTTAATGGTGTGTTTAACCTCCCCCTTATACCCTATCTATCCTGATGCTGTCATAGGATTTTCTATCCAACTTGTCCATACCCTCTCGTATTTCTCTCCATGCCCTCTATTGTAGTACGTCTCTCTGTATAGTGGCAGATTGTCATTTACAAGATTTTTCCAGTGTGCTACCGAAGGGGCTTCTACCTTTCTCCAGTTTAAAACTATCTTTTTCCTGGCATAAAACAATAGAAGGCCCACCTGTATTCTTCTTCCTGTCGGGTCAATCTCCTTCCCTACCAGTCACAATAAGCAGATCTCTGCCCTCTGCTCCAGGGTTATTGATGTTACTATAGCAATTATTCTCAGGACTTCCCTCCAGAATACCACTATATTTGGGCATAACCAAAATATGTGCATAAAATTTCCTGGAATATCTGCACATCTCCAGCAGTTCTGAGGGTTTGATGGAGAAATCTTATATAGCGTATATGGTGTATAATGACTCCTATATATTATTTTTAATTGTATTAATTTGTCTCGAAGTGATACCAATATCTGAAATGGAAACCTCCATACTTCCTCCCGGTTCTCATCCACCAAATTTGGAACATACCTTCTCCATTGTTCACTTAATTTACTTGTGTCTGATAGTATATCTTTCAGTAGGTGCTTATACAAAGTTGAAGTTGACCCTTTTCCACTTTTTACCATTTGTTCCAGACCTACTTCCATTATCTGCAGAGTTCCCCCACGAAATTGAGCACATAACGCATGAATAAGTTGCTTGTATCTGAAAAAATAACTCTCCGAGATGTTCCAAAGCTCCCTCATTTCTGTAAACGAGGAAAATCTTTCCCCCTGTATTATTTGAGGTAGCTTTTTTACCCCATATTTAGTCCAAGCACCTGGGTCCTGAATAGAATCCAGGTGCCGCAATTCAGGATTTCTCCATAGTGGGGTATTTGGGGAAAAATTAGTTTCCGAGTATCCCTCATTTACCATAATCGCTTTCCATATTTTAACTGTTGTTCTCATTGAAGGGGTCAATTCTCGTCTTGATTTTAGCCCCCTATATAACAGTCCCTGCAATGCCTCTACTGATTGGACCACCGCTGCTTCTAGCATAGTAGCGGAGTCAAACCCGTCAGGGTTCAACCATCTCCCCACCGTCACTAGCTGTGTAGCTAAATAATACTTATGAAAGTCTGGAAAATCCAACCCCCCCTGTTCTGCCGGTCTCATAAGCGTACTTAATTTAATTCTAACTGATTTGTTTGCCCATATGACTGTAGAAAGCATTCCATGTAATTGTACGAAAAAACTTTGTGGGGAATTTTTAAATATATACAGGAATTTAGGAAGAATCTTCATCTTTACCAGATTTATGCATCCTAACAAGGACAGTGGTAACGTTATCCATATCTTTAGTTTCCTCCCAAGTTCCTGTATCACTGGGTCTAAGTTCAGTGCCCGGAAATCCTCAACTCGTCTAGATATTATTATGCCCAGGTATTTAAATTCCTTCACCTATTTCAATGGTATATTCGGGGCAACGGTGTCCTGTGCACCCTGATCAATAGGGAATAATAGGGACTTCCCCCAGTTTACTTTAAGCCCTGTGAAGAATGAAAAGGTGTTCAATAATTCTAAAGCTTCCTCCAAAGATGGACCCGCATCTCTGAGAAAACAGTAGCATATTATCAGCATACAGAGCTACCCTCTCTTCCAACCCCCCCCCACTCGAAGTCCTTGAATATTTAACGATGTCCTAATAGCCTCTGCCACTGGTTCTATCGCTATCGCCAAGAGCCTTGGGGAGAGGGGGCAACCCTGTCTCGTACCTCTGTATAACTGAAAAAAAGATGACAACTTTCCTCCTCATTTCACAGCCGACATGGGTCTCCCATATATTATTTGAATCCACTTAATGAATTCTAATGTAAATCCCATTCTTCTAAGCATTTCCCAAAAAAAGGCCATTCGATTGTATCGAAGGCCTTCTCTATATCTAGTGAGGCCACCGTCCTAGACCCTTCCCGTGTATGGTAAGTATGTATATTCGTATATAACCTACGTAGGTTAATATCTGTTGTTCTCTGGGGCATAAATCCTGTCTGGTCTGAGTCTATAATATTTCTAAGCAAGGGTTGTATTCTTAATGTTAATATCTTTGTTAATATTTTAAGATCTATATTTAGTAACGCAATAGGCCTATATGAGGAACATTATTTTGGATCTTTCGTTTCTTTATATATTAATGTTATATGTGCCTCTCTCATAGAATCTGGGAGAGCCCCTTTTAATAATCCATTTGTAAATACTTCTGCTAATTTAGGAGCTATTAAGGCTCCATATTTTTTATAAACTTCCCCGGAATTCCGTCGGGGCCTGGTGCCTTTTCCCCCGGCAGTGTACTTATAACCTCCATAATTTCCTCTGTAGTAATGGAGCATACCAATGCCTTCCTCTCCTCATCCGACAACCACCCCAGAACTACCTGGTCTAGAAGACCTGTCATAGCCTCTGGGCAGAAGTCAGAAGGGAGAGAGGGGGTATACAATGAACTATAATATTCTCTGAAGGCCTCCAATATCTCATCAGGTTCTTTTACTTTCTGTCCATTTAAAGTCTCAATTTCTGGTATAATTGTGCTTTGATATTCTTGTTGTGCTAACCTTGCCAGAAATCTCCCACTTTTATCTCCTTGCTCAAAAATACTCTGTCTATTTTTATGCAGTTCAAGCCTTGTTATTTCCTCCATATGCAGATGTAAATCCCTTTTGTGTGGCCATCATTAAATCAAAGTTAATGTCACTAGAGTCTTGACCATAACTCTTGCTTCTGAAATTCTATCTGACTTTGTAACTCCTGTATTTTAACCTTCTGTTTTTTTTTAACCGCCAAAATGTTTGAGATATATTGTCCCCGCAAATACGCTTTAAACGCTTCCCATACAATATCCACCGAAGTTGATCCTGCATTGTTCTCCCAGTATTCCATTATTATAGATGTCATTTTTTCCGCTATTTCTGTACATTTCAAACATTGCAGAGTCAATCTCCACATGGATGCATTTCTCGGTATAGGGATACATACTGTCAGGTATAACGGTAGATATGTGGTATATATATATATATATATATAGGTAGATATGTGGCGTCCACAATGTCTGCCAACATCGCAGAATCCGCAAATGCTAGGTCTATCCTAGACGCTGTTTTGTAGGAGGTAGATTCTTCCATCTCCAAATCTCTGTTACCCCCATCACTTGTGCCCAATTATATAAATCTGGCAAGTATTGTTTAGGAGGTTTTGGTCTATCCAGCTCTTGTGATAGGATTGAATTAAAATCTCCAATAAACAATAACTTCACTGGAAGATATTGAATATTTTTTTTCCATTATCTCTTTCAAAATTCCTACCGAAAACGGGGGTGGAATATATACTGCCACTGTAATATACCTCTGTTGTCCTATCGTATATAGCAAAATAACATATTTTCCATTTATATCTATGTAGGCCTTCTCTATTACTCCAGGAAAGGATTTATTTTCCAGAACCGATACCCCCCTAGAATAGGATGAGTAGGTAGAGTGATATGTTTTTTGTATCCAAGTTTTTTTTAACGGAATAATTTTTTTCCCAATTAAATGTGTCTCCTGCAATATAATCAATTGTGGAGTATATTTCTTTATGTATTGAAACATTAACGCTCGTTTAAACTTCAAGTTCAGTCCCCAAACATTCCAGGAAAACACAGTATAGCAATTATCATTCTTCTTTTTACCTGGCATTATACCTAGAGTATAGGAGGAATGGATACCTCCATTTTTGAATTGCATCCAAAGGGCATAGGGAATTTAAATCACACCATTGAACATCCCATATATACTCCCTCCTCACACTCACTTCCCTCCCCCCTCCCATCCCACCCTGTCCCTTTCCATCCCACCATGTCCCCTTCCACTCCCCTCTCTATTGTATATCCCCATCCATTCATGGATGGCACCAAACTTTTACTTAACACGCAGTAACATGAGATTAGTAAAAGCATCCCCAAGGGTGGCAACCAGTGGAATCAAACTTCCCCTTTATAGTGCCGTCGTACGTGTTGTACGTCACCGCGTTTGAGAACGACGAGATTTTGTCTTGACAGTGTGTATGCAAAGAAAGCTTGACAAGATTTTCAACAAGCCTGACAAAAAACTCGTTGAGGAAAACAACGTTTAATTTACGACAAGATTTTCGGTCGTGTGTATGAAGGCCTTACATTATTGTAGCTTGCAAAAGCCCTGGTTATAGTGATGAAAGGCTTTTTCTAACCCAGTCAGATATATTTTTCCATGTTGCTTGCATGCAACCTGGCTAATGTTTAGGTGTAAAACGTAGTAACTCTCACAGGGATCACGGAACTCCTGATGACAATGCCCATATTAATTTTCTCTCAGAGGGACAGCACCGTTTTTGCTTAGGCATTCTTTAGGATCGGGATCTACTTCCTGGACTGAGTGGCTAACTCAGAGATGACACAATCGTGTCCGTCCTGGTGATTGTGCATTACTTGGCTGTCTTCACAAATGTCTGACACACTTGCTGCAGCCTGTCACCTTGCAACTTGATATAAAGTTTAAATGTTACAGCCCCGATCAGTGGGGTAGAACAAACTAGGTAAATGCTTCATCCTGCCTGCAGCTTAACTAATTATATCACCTTAGGCTAGGCAACGTCCTTTAAATGAAGTTCAAGGATGGATTTAAGGAAAGTTAAACTGTTGTATAATGTTAAAAAATAATTCATGCATATTTGCAAAGTTCCTGGTGGATCCATTTAAAGTGATTCTGTCACTAAACTGTTCACTTTGCAAATGTAGTTGCACTCTGCAGAGGAACAATCCCCAGAGCTTAGTAAATGAGCTGAAGCTCTCCTGACTTCCAGCATCCCAATTACATGTAAGTAAAAGCACTGTTTTTTTTAAAATTTCCTTGCATGTGATTGGGTACTCTTTTTTTACCACATTCATTAAACTCTAGGACAAATTCCCTTGCAGAGTGCATTTTAACTTGCAAAGGTAACCGTGTATTTGCCTTTAGTAAATCAACCCCAAAGTGTGAATAAATGTACTCCCTACAAAGAAGATTGTGGATAATGTCTGCACTACCAAATTCTGCTCCAATTGAGAGAAATTGGAGTGAATTTACTAAAGACTAATAGGGACATTATCATACAATCATGTGCATGCAGAAATACTGCTTTTAACCACTAGGGCCCCCCCGCTATAGTCAAATGACGGCTACAGCACGGACCCCAATTGCCAGGAGGACATCAATAGATGTCTTCCCCTTTGCACACACCCCGCGCACCCCCTGCAAGGCGTGCGGCGCACGCTGTGATCACTGAGTCACTGAGACTCGGGTGATCACGGATCCAAAGAAGGGGCAGGTGCCGGCCCCTTACCACGTGATCAACTGTCAACCAATGACAGCTGATCATGTGATCAAAACAAAGCTTGGTAATCTTTTTTTTTTCTCCTCTCGCTGACAGAGTGAGGAGAAAAAAAAGCCGATCACTGGCTGCTGAGTGAGGGACATCGGTCCCCAGTGGAAGAAGCTATTCTGCCTCAGTGGACACAAGTACTGCCTGCCAGTGCCCACAGTGACCACCAGTGTCACCTGTCAGTGACAATCAGTACCACCTATCAATGCCCATCACTACCGCCTAGCAATGCCCACCAGTGGTGCCAGTCAGTGCCTCATCAGTACCACCTAGCAGTGCTGCCTATCAATGTCACCCACCAGTGCTGATCAGTGCCCATCATTGCCACCCATCAGTGCCCATCACTGCCACCTATCAGTGCCCATCACTGCCACCTATCAGTGCCACCTATCAATGCCACCTATTAGTGCCAATTCTTAGTGCCCACCAGTGCCACCTATCAATGCCCTTCATTGCCATCCATCAGTGCCACCTCACAGTGTCACCTCTCAGTGCCCACCAATGCCATTTTCAGTGCACACCAGTGCCGCCTATCAGTGCCCACCAGTGCCTCCTTATTGATGCCCATCAGTGCAGCCCATCGCTGCCCATCAGTGCAGCCCATCAGTGCCACCTATTGGTGCCCATCAGTGAAGGAGAAAAATTACCCATTTGCAAAATTTTATAAATTTGTCTTTTTTATTTTTTTAACAAAAAATAAAAACCTTAGGTGATCAAATACCACCAAAAGAAAGCTCTATTTGTGGGGAAAAAAATCAAAAATGTCTGGGTACAGTGTTGTATGACAGCGCAATTGTCATTCAAAGAGTGAGAGCGCTGAAAGCTGAAATTTGCTCTGGGCAGGAGGGGGGTTTAAGTGCCCAATAAGCAAGTGGTTAATTTTCTTTGCATGTAACTGGGTATTCATTGCAAAATAAAATTGTAACATATTTACTAAGATCTAGGAAAGTTTCCTAGCAAAATGGACAGTCATTTTGCCTTTAGTAAATCAACCCAAATGCCTCCCAAAGTCCTTTCACAAATTTCAATGAAACAGGAAATGCCGCTCCAGGTGAGTGCGTCTCTGGTTAATCCTCACACGCACACTAGTCAGGTGCTAGCTCAGCTTGCATGCTGTGTAACATAAAGAAATGATTCTAGGCGGCTGCACTTCCAAAAATCCTTTAATTAAAGCTTCATATGACAAGTGGTTGACAGATGGAGAAGGGGACAAACAGGTAGACGTGTTTTGCGCAAATGTTAGGCCCCGTACACACGACCAGTTTCCTCGGCAGAATTCAGCTTCCGACCGAGTTTCTGGCTGAATTCTGCCGAGAAACCCGGCCGTGTGTACACTTTCGGCCAAGGAAGCCGACGAGGACCTCGGCGAGGAAATAGGGAACATGTTCTCTATTTCCTCTTTGTTCTATGGGAGCTCTCGTCCCGCCGAGCTCCTCGGCGGCTTCAGGGCTGAACTGGCCGAGGAACTCGATGTGTTTGGCACGTCGGGTTCCTCGGCCGTGTGTACGAGGCCTTAGTGTTTAATCATTACCACGTAATAGCTAAGCGCGAAACGCGTCTACCTTTTTGTCCCCTGCTCCATCTGTCACCCACTTGTCATATGAAGCTTCAATAAAAGGATTTTTGGAAGTGCAGCCATCCAGAATAGTTTCCTTATGTCCCCTCACAAATTGATACCTCTGGGAGTGAGGGCTTTCTGTGCCTCCAGCTGCCCTCTGTGGTTCCTTCTCCAACTCCTACTTCACTACAGTGTATGGTAGGATAGTTAAGTGTCCACTATCTTCTTGTGGAGGCGAAATTATATAAATATATCTTTGTTGACCAGCAAAACAGTTTATTGGGTCCTTTACTGTGTAAAATCTTAAAGAGTTTTAATGCTGCATGGAAGGGATAAAAGGGCTGCATGTGGTCCAAAAGTCATCATAGTAAAGTTAAAATGCAGTAAAACCAATTTCAAAAATAGGTACAAGATTGAGACGTTTACTGCCAGTGGTAGGACCTGACCATGACTGGAGCAGGTTTAGAAGAACTGGTGGGAA